>NC_072736.1:101476203-101776203 GCF_026930045.1 Uloborus diversus
GTGGCTTTCATTTCGCGGCTGAGCGGATACTGGAAAAAAATAGCCTTCATACTTTCAGCCTAAAATATGCGAAATAATATCCTTCGCATATTTTCAATAAAAGTTTTTTTTTTGTTCACTCAAAATACTGATATTGTATAGTTAGTATACTATATCTCTTCACTGTGACCAAAATTGTTTTTTTTTTTTTTTCCCGAATGTTCGAAGCAGTAATACAGTTGCAAACAAGCAGCCATTTTGTCCGCAATGGGGTCGTTTCCAAAATTTTAAAAGTATTTTTTTCAGAAAGAGCATGCTTAAAAATATAGGATCTGACCATTTTTTAAATAATTTAGTTAAGTTTAATATTTTAAAAAAATACTTAAATCGGCACGCTTTCAATGTTTACACTTCTGTCGTGTGACATCACAAATGATGAAATGCCATTCAATGTTGCCATTCATAGAACAAAATATTTAATTCGCATCTTTACTCACGTGCATTGGCAACGATATGGTTCATAACAAGCGTAGAGCGCAATTTTAATTCGCTGCTTGATTATCGTAACGTGGAAACGTAGTAGAAAGATGCGCCAAATTGCATCATTTGTGAAGTCATAAAGACCACGCCTTGTTTAAAAAATCAGACATTTAAAAAAATTAATTAAAAAAAAACCTGTTGGGAAAATGAAAGTTTTCTTCTGGGTCCATGTAATTTTTTTTGCTTATTCTATCCATTTCAATGACTAAAAATAGTACGTTTGACTGAAGGAAACCACCCCATTGTACTGAACCTTTCATTTATTTTCTTGCAAGTAAAAATAGTTCTAAAATATGCCATTTTTTATGTGGGTAAACAATAAACATGTGCACGAATATTATTTAAATGTTGAATGATGATCTGTGCTTCTCCTTTTATGTAAACGGTTACCATACTTTCGCATTTTCAGGTTGACTCTGCGCGTCCGAATTCTTTTGTAAACTTTTGGTTTTGACACAATTTTGGGGCGAGAGTTTTAAATTTTTCACCTTGCATTCCTATTGGGCTTGTAATTATTACCTGTAACCATGTAGTCGCGAAAACAACACTTTAAAACTGAAAGTGGCGTAGCGTAAATTCGAGACCCACGTAAAATAATATATAGTCATGTTTAGTTAATGTTAATGTTTAGTTTCGAAGTTACATAAGAGATAAATAGACGTAAAATATATATTTTTTTCTGTTAATGAAATTCTGCAAGAAAGATAAAAAAACAACGTCTAGTGGTAAACGCATACCACATACGTGTATGTATTAATTACGCGATGTGTGAGTTATTGAAGTTGAAATCACTCGCAGTGGCGTACCGAAGGGGGGGGGGGGCGGGGGGGGGGGCGGGGGCGGGGGGGGGGCGGTCCGCCCCAGGCCCCGCTTTGACACAGGCCCCCAAATTTCAATTTTTGGTTTTCACCAATATTGTCGCATATCTTAGTTTGAATGCTTAAACAAGTTGGCTTAATAAATCATAATTTTTTTAAAGACCAAATATTTGTTCAGGGATACAAACAATACCTCTTCGGGATCAATGGAGGGTTTATGATACCCAGGCCCCGCTTTGATATAGGCCCCAAAATTTCAATTCGTTTTCTTTTTCGCCAGACGTGCCTTATGTCATGGTTTAGATAAATAAAAAGTTGACTTTTTATGTATAATGAATATTTTCTCAGTGACTCTTGCCTAAACAAAGAGAGGGCAAATTATGTCCCACAGGCCCCGCTTTGACATAAGCCCCGAAATTGTATCTTATTTTTTCTAGTAGATCTGTCATATACATCATGATTAGAAATATTAATCAGTTATGCGAGTTGCGCGTATATATCATAAATTTTGTTAAATATGACTTTTTTTCATAGTGACCCGTCCTAGGGTACAAAGGCACATGAGCGCTTGGGCCACGAATTTAATGGGGGCCCCAAATTTTTAAATTAACTAAACCTATAAAAATCATTTGCTTTTATTTTGTTAAGTGCTTTCAGCAAAGTTTTATGCATTTTTTTTCAAACAATTTATAAAAAAAAAACTAATGCATAACAGATGCACGTTATAATTTTTGATCATTACAGTATACAGCTAAAATATCTGTTTTATGTTTTGTTTTGTGTATTAAGACAACGATGGTCTAGTCTTAATTCATACACTATTTTTGAAACCAAATTCAAACATATAACCAAGAAAATTCATTCCTAAATGAGAAGTTGTCTATCCTTTGTGGCGTTGGAAAAATCAGTCAGATAAATTTTTCTTTTACCAGCTGCACTTCTGTGGTTTTAAGTTTCGTCTCCTGCCCGAAACTGTGTAACTTCTAAGAACAAATCGGACCCCTTCTGACTCAAGCAAAGAGGACTTCCTTTTTGCTATGTCCCTTTCGACAGCGTAAAACTGTTTAATTGGTCAATCCTTCGGGACTTTTGACCTTGACTACATAATACCTCCTCCCATCCATTCTATACTCGATTGCAAGCTTACTTGACTATGGAGAAATGAGCTGCGGCCAAGCAAAAGAAATAGTTCCTAGCCCTTTGTCCGATAATCGGGGGAAATTACGCTCTTCGCTTTAGAAATCAGATTAGTTAAACCCACGCATACGCAAATTTTTTTTGTCTTAATTTCTGTCGAACATTAAATATTTTTAATTCTACCAGCGAAGCCGCGCGGAGCGTTTTCTCCACTTCAATCAAACGCGCCAGGCAAGTATAGGGTCACACCAGAGTTTTTTTTGTCTGAAGAACATATTTCATCCTTATTTAGGTAAGCATGTTTTAAAAATATTTTTCTCTGAGATTAGGTGATGTTATCAGGTAAATAGTTCCCTGGTGTGTCTTACTCAAAGGAATAGTAAAGGGTTTTTTTTCTGTAAAAGCCAATTTTTATCCTAAAATTAATTAAATCTGGAATGCCTAAATGTTTCTGTTCACTGTACTTGGATGTTCAGACGCAATAAATTTTTAAGATACAATATAATTTTAGGACCTTTTTCCGTTTTTGATATTTTCTTACAAAGCACAATTTTATTAAAAATATAGTATTTACTAAATTTTACTTAAAACCATATGTTTTACTGTGGTATTTACAATAGTGTCCGAAATCAAACCAACACTACTGAAATATGCAAAAATGTACCACTTAAAATAATTACTGTAATAAATGGTACGTACACATAGTTTGAGAAACTTCAGTTTTAATACCAGGTAGGCCCCATTTCGAGTAGCGCCCCAGGCTCCCATCTGTCTTGGTACGCCACTGATCACTCGCGTCGTGAATGTGTAATTATATATTACAGTTCATGTTAATGTCAATGAGCCCAAATGCAGCTACGATACATTAATTAGTGAATTTATCGTAAGAATTCAAATACTTTTAATGATATGAAATATCTTTTGTAAAAGAAGTTTAAGAAAGAAAAATCCAAGGTGAAATTAATTTTGGGCTGATTTTTGTATTATATGCTTCTAACAAATTCCTTTTAAATTTGCAGAAAACAGAATTTTCTATTTTCTTAACTCTTTTAGCTGGCTTCAATAAGGAAGGTTTTAAATATAGTTTATGGAAAGTATGTGTATTCTTTTCCATCCTGTATTCTTCGTTTTTTCACTCTGCCCTATAACATGCTAACTTGACTTTTAAACTTATTTTAATAGAAATAAAAGCTTAAGGCGATTTTAAGCAAAATAACAACTTTTTTTTCCATTGCAGTAGTTTTTCCTTATCTGAAAAACTTATTTCTTTGATTTTCAAAGATCAAAGAAAGCAATTTTGTAGCAAGCTTCATTTACAATGCTGCAGGGTGTATGCTTTTTCCTCCCTTTCTTTTGGAATGAATAATTATTATGTTTTTTATATCACTAAAAACTTACCACCAGAAATAGAAAAAAAAATCCTTTAATTCTTAGCTTCAAATTAACCGCATAAATTTTTTTTAGGGCCATAGGGAGTTTTTCCCTTGATTTTACATTTGTACGTTTTGTAATTATGATTAGTTTCCTCGATTTGTCACTAATCGTTTTTCCCCAATTTCGAAAAAAAGAAGCCTCAAGGCTAGGAATGAAGTAAGACATATGCAATTTCGTTCCAAATTACGTTTGCGGACACGAATTTTGATGTTATATTAAACTTAATTAAAATAAAATCGATGAAATTATGATTAAATGAACAAATTCAAAGAAGTAATAAATCAAATTAACTTAAAAATTTTTTGTTTTGACATAGATGACTCTATCCCTAAATGTCCATACATTCTTGTAAAATATATGTTTTAGCGAAATAGGAAGACAGGCAAACATCATTTATAAATGTGTTTATTTAATATATTCATTCCGCCGTTACAGCAATACTCAAGGGACCCAGCACAATTACGAAATTGCAAATTTAAGAGTGCTCTTCTACTTTTAATAAACAAGGTTTGGACGACTTGATATGTTTTGGTTCCATAATAATTCTTTGAAAAAATTTAAAACCTCAACAGACGAGAATTGAATCATGTCTTGTAATTCATTCTTCATTCGGTTAAGGAAGGAAATTTGAAATCAGTATTCTAAAGAGGCTGTACTTCAAAGATAATTTTAAAGTAAGAAGAGAAAAAAGAAGAATTTTTCTTAAACTAATACCTGAACTTAACTGCCAATGCAGAGACAAATTAAATAGCAATTGCACTTTAGCAAAACATCGTTTCGAAACGTGCTGGAACTGTACAGAATATCGTTAAACTAAAACGCGATTTATATTTTATTGCGTGTAAATTGACGAAGAATTAATTTAATGTTATTGATCAAATTATCAGAAAATCTTTTGTCAGATCTACAATCTCACTTCTTTTGCATTTGTTAAAGGGGTGCTTTTTAATTCCAAAATATATGCTATTGCCAAACTCTGTGTTTAATAATCCTCCAGAACTCGCGTCAAAATGAGTAACCTGAGAACTCAAATTCAATAGTGTAATTGATTTTGATCATTTTAGTCCATTTAGATTTATACCTGGTTCATTATTTGATTGTAACAAAAATTAAACAAGCTTTCGGAAAATCACGCCAGCATTCGCTTGATGAGAAAAACACTCGCATTCAAAAAACAAGTTCCACCTAAACTCGGACGGTTAAAAAAGCACTAAAACTTCAGCTACTCCGACTAGAAAACCGTCCCCTCCTCCTCGTGACAACCAGGCTAAGTTTAATCATTGCATAACACCTCGGGCAGCAATAGAAGGTTACAAGGAGAGAGCGTTGGCAGTACCACTAGTTGGCTCTCTCTTGTTCTAGTGCTTCTTCTATAGGGCCAAACTCCAGATTTACCCTTTTTCTTGATGCGAGTTCTGAAGGGTTAACGTTGTTTTTATCATTCATCAAACAGACTTTCAAAAACCCAGTGGCTCAGAGGTAGCTCTCCGCGCTTCCACGCCGCAGACCCGGTTTTGATTCCTGGGTTAGACATGGTTGACTCAGTCGTTCATCCCTTAAGTTGGTCGATAAAAGAAGTACTATGTGTGCTTAAAAAGTAAACCCTGGTGGTTCCGCGTTCGGCTAAAAACCTAAACAGAGTACCTGCCATGCGCCCCAGAGCCCTTGGTCAGAGAAACTGAGATAGACCATCGTGTAGACTGTTGCGCCACTGTGTTTTTTTACTTCCTTTTACGAAGCAAAGAAAGTATTGCATTCGCGAAAAAATTTTCAAACAAAAATCGGCCATAATTTCTATTTTGCTCGCCCCCGAATGAATACTGATTTTTTTTTTCAACCCGACCACACGCGGATGTATGCCTAAGAACGTATAGACACAAGAAATATCCATTTTGACGATTCCGGAGTTAATTACAACGAGTTTTCTCGTGACGTCCGTATGTACGTATGTATGTGCGTATGTGTGTATGTGTGTATGTATCTCGCATAACTCAAACACGGCATGTCCTAGAAAGTTGAAATTTGTTACGTAGGCTCCTAGAGGAGTCCAGTTGTGGACTACCCTTTTTGATTGCATTTGGATGTTCCAAAGGGGGTCTTTTACAACTTTTTTGGAGGAAATCATTGTTAATTACAATGCAAACTCAAGTGGTGTTATTATTTGGCAAACACTTGGTGATATATCGCCAAGCTTTTGGTCGCCAAGTTGACAAATTTTTTCTTTTTTTTTTCTTTCTTTTTTTTTTCGTTTTTACTTCCTTGAACAAAAAAGGAAGTATTGTATTCGCGAAAAAAAATTTCACTCAAAAATTGAACTTAATTTCCCTTTTGCTCAGCCCCGAAGGAATGTAGAGTTTTTTTTTCGACCCGACCACACGTGCATATAAACCTAAGAACGCCCAAACTGTCCATTTTGACGATTCCCGAGTTAATTACAACTAGTTTTCTCGTGACGTCTGTATGTACGTATGTATGTGCGTATGTACGTATGTGCGTATGTGTGTATGTACTTAAGTGCGTATGTGTGTATGTGCGTATGTATGTCGCATAACTCAAGAACGGTATGTCCTAGAGAGTTGAAATTTGGTACGTAGACTCCTAGTGGGGTCTAGTTGTGCACCTCCCCTTTTGGTTGCATGGTCTAGTTGTGCACCTCCCCTTTTGGTTGCATTCGGGTGTTTTTAAAGGGGCCTTTTGCCCCTTTTGGGGGGAAATCATTGTTAATTTCGATGTAAACTCAAGTGGGACAAATTTGGGATTTTTTTTTTTAATCTGGTTTCAATTTGACCATTGTTGGTGATATTTAGAGAGTCAATTACTGAATTGCATTAAAATTGCCAATGTGGAAATAACATTAAATTGGTGTAAAAGGAAGTCATGTGATGCACACATCAGCTCTTTTTTTTTTTAATCTGCCTTTTTTTTGGCCACTATTGGCAATATTTAGAGTTAACCGTTGAATCGCATTAAAATGTCCAATATTGGGAAAATTAATCTGTAAAAAAATTTTTTTGCTTCGGTTCGCAACAAACTTGGAGTAAAAATATTTAAGTGTTTCTTTACTTACTCCAAAAGGCACTATGATTATTAAAATGCGTAAAAGGAAGTCATGTGATGCATACATCAGCTCGTTTTTTTCTGACTTTCAGCGCAAAGATATTTTTTAAATATCTTCTAGTGAGATATTGTTCTTTATTCTTTCATTTTATCAAACAAACTGATACAAGACCACAAAGATGAAAACAAAAAGGAATGAATAATGTCAGAAATGTTCTAGAATGCATAGAATCCACAAATAGCAGTTATGACAATTAATAACACCCCTTCAATGCACATCGACTATCTTATCGGCAGCATCTGATGCAATGTTTGAGTACCAAAAGACCTGTCTTTCATAATGATCCAGTGATGAGTTATCATCAATCTTCAGACGTGATGCTTAATTAAACAGGTTCAAAAGGATTGATCAATAAACTGCTGATAATAATGAAAAGTCATTCATCATCGTTACATAATTAATAAATAGTGCGTGAAGGTTAGCTTACACGAAATGAGATAATAACTGAAGCTGGAAAGTTTGAAATCTAGTAATTAGGAAATAAATGCGGAAGAACTCATTTTAAGATGTAATTCCTGGATCCAGTGGTAACAAGGTAACTCGATCGACATATTTGAAGATGGGAAGAATGTTAAAATCATATTCAACATTCAAACATTTCAAAACTATCAAGATTTTCTGAAAGTATGGTATTGAGGATAGAAATTATAGAGCTCTATTGATTATTATTTTTGCAATCGACTTGTCCTTTCATTGATATTATTTTCCCTTTTCTGTGTCCCTTTTAAATGATTCGTGAAATAGAATTACGAGGCTCTTGACACGTACAATGAAGAAATGTGACTGTCTATGCTTGTTATATCATTATTATGAACCACATTGAAGCAAAGGGTTCTAAATGCCAAAATTAAAAATTTGAAGTTATCTTGTACAAATGGCCGGGGAAGTTCTCATTTGTTTTGAGCTAAGAGATGGAAATAGTAGCCCTGTTAGGGGCGCTACTATACAGCATGATTTGGAAAAACTTACGGCTTGAGCTTTGCAAGCGTTTTACTGAACTGTTTAAAGAATGTACCTCCACTTACATCACTTTAATTCTCACTACATCAAATCTGAAAAGTCTAAGTTTGTCTATGAAAATAACGTTACAATAATGTGATATCACAATATCCTATTTTAAGCAACTGTGGACTCTTATGTATACTAAATGATAAATCAGAACGTCTACTTATAATATTTATCGAAAAACTGTGATAGCTGAAACTTTAATTGTGACAAAACTGTTTAAATGCATCTACACTGCTCAAAACAATTAGGAGAGCACATGGTTTAAACAAAATTACGCAAAGAAGTATATCAATAAGTAACATAAAATGAATCATCCAAAATTTAAAGCTCACCAGGAAACGGAATAAGAAAACATTATAGGTAAATCAAAGTTCATGACGTCAAAAAACCAGGAAAAGGAGATAAGGGCAGAAATCGGGATGTTGCAAAAACGTCTGTTTTATTGCTGTAACTGAAATTCGATTGCTCAGTATTTGTTTTTGAGACAAAGTTACGTGAGAATGTCTCAACAACGTGATTTACCGGAATCCATTTCATGGCGTGTTATAGGCAGACTGGAATCCGGGCAAACACAACGTAGTGTCGCTGACGCTGTTGGAGTCGCCAGAAGTGTTGTTACAAGGCTGTGGAATCGATTCCAAGAAGCGGGAAATGTTAGACGTCGACCAGGGTAAAGTCGGCATGCTTCACTACAGCAACTGATGACCGGTATATACGGTTCAGCCAGTCGAAACAAAACACAGAATGCAACGCGGGTGCAAAGCAGTTGCGCTTGACTACAGGACGAAGGGTGTCCAGCCAAACAGTACGTAATCGGCTTCATGAGGGAGGGCTCTATACACCTAGGTCAATGGTCTGCATTCCGTTGACCCCAAGCCACACAGTGGTGCCAGAATGGAAAAAAAATCGATTTTCGAAAGCGCTTATTTCAATTATCTGGTGTATGATTCTCTCACTATATAAGATACAGGATATAGGAACGGCATGATTTTTTCCGCTGTATCGTGGGTATTCCCATTAATTTAGGCTCAAAGTCAGAATTATATAAGTTTGACCAAATTCCGCCCTACTCAAGATGAGTGATAAAAAAGTGTAAAAGAGTTAGAAAAAATAGTCAATTTTTTCCCCTGTTCTACGATGGTCAATTAAACCACTCATCAGTACAACAGTGCAAAAAAATATTAGAGCGCTTTACAACGTTATAAGTTACGAATTTTAAATTAGCATTGAGAACAGCTAAGATAACAAAAAAAGCTCCGGCTTACTCCGCGATGGGGAAGGTTATTTATCAAACTAGGGGTGCTTAAGTGAACATTAGAGCACAAATCACCTGCCTTTATCTGCCTATCTGATCATAACACAGAAAAGAAAGGAAAGGGTTAGAGTACGTATTTGTTTGTTGTACTATTTTGTTAATAGAATTGGCTCAGACAAAACTTTTCCCCACGTCAAAACCTTTTTATTTGAGTTCAGTCTAGTTGCTAACGTTGTCTAGTCATGAGCTCTATCAAAATTAAATACCGTGATTTGTGTGAGTTCTTGTGGAGTGGTACAAATTTAGACGTATTCCTTCGACAAAATCACCCTGAACTTGACGAAGGAAACATTTCTTCAATGCTGACAGCTCTTAGGAAGAGTTTCTTGCCTCATTTTAATAAAAAAAAAAAGATAAAATAATTGGGACCGGGAGTGGTTCAAAAAAATGTTCAGCGAGGTGGATGGAAAATGAATACGTTTTCAACATACCGGAGCAGGAATTTACAGGATGTGTTGGGAGAACAAGTAAAGACTTTGATGATTCTGGTGAACGAAGCAAAAAGAATAAAATACGTAAACGTCAAGCATCGTACCAACAAAGCTTGATTAACGCAGCTGCGACGCATGAAAAGCACGATAAACCCAAAGCTTTGTCAGCCGATCAAGCATTAGCAATATTTCTCCAGGCCAGTCTGACAAAAGATCAGTACGAAGTGATTCGACAAACACTAAAAGACCTTGGATGCCATGTATTTCCAAGTTATAAAAAATTAATCATCTCAAAGAAGCAATACTACCCTGATAATATGCTAATTAATGAAACATCTGCAGCTGTCCCTTTGCAGAATTAGCTTGACCATACAGTTAAACGAATTCTGGAAACAAAACCCCTAGAAGAACTAAAGAAGTTAAATGAACATGAATTAATATTGTCGACGAAATGGGGATTCGACGGTGCCTCAGGTCAAAGTAAATTTGCCCAAAAATATTCGATCAGCAATAACGAAATAAGTGACTCGAATTTATTCATGACGTCCATAGTTCCTCTGAAACTCACAATTCCAATTGATGTTGATGAAAATGGATCGATTTGGGAAAACGGCCGACCTTCTTCAACAAGACATTGCAGGCCCTTGAGATACAGCTTCCAGAAAGAGACACTTGATTTGGCACGATATGAAAAAAAAGGGTTGAAGAAGAAATAGAGAAGTTGGAAATTACCTAATTTGTGATCGGCATTAATGTCATCCGTATTCGACACACGTTGGTGATGACAATGTTGGACGGCAAGGTAGCTCAAGCCATCACAAATACAAAGTCTGCAAGTGCCTACTACATATGCAATGCTTTACCTTCGAAATGAACGACTTAGCAAAAATCCAACAGAAACCTCTTAATGTGAATGCTCTCGAATTCGGTATCTCTCCTTTATACGCCAGAATCAAGCGTATGGAATACATCCTTCACATTGCATACAACAAAAAATTCAAAAAATGGAGGACTACAAAAGACACAAGAGACATGAACGAAAACGAAAAGAAACGTATTCAACAAAAGTTTCTTGAGAAAGTCGGCATCAAAGTGGACTTTGTTAAGCAGAGTTGCGGATCTTCAAATAATGGCAACACAGTCAGACATTTTTTCAATGATTGCAAGGTCACAAGTGCAATAACGGGAGTCGACAAAATTCTAATCCACCTGATCGCTACCATTCTGGAAGTCATAAACAGCAATGCAATGATTGACCCAGAGAAATTCCGACTATTCTCAAAAGAAACAGCAGAGCTGCCCATTGAGAAGTATTCATGGTACTACATGCCATCCACAGTACACAGGGGCGGACTGGCCCTGAACTTTTAATGTGGAAAAAAAATTCATGCCGGCCCCCATCCAAAAAAGTTTGGCTATAGTTTTCCAAACCTAAAAAGTTTCTAGTGTGTTTTTTCAAAAAAAAAAAAAAAAAGGTTCCTCCAGCACCCCCTCACCTCTCCCCCCCCCCCGCTGAAATACCAAGATTTTTTTTTTCAGAAATCCTTATTTAACTTTTCATTTCAAGCAAACTAGTGGGCAGATTGATTTAAAACAAGCATGCAGCAAACGCCTATAATATATAGGTGATATTTCAAGGATCTAACTTTCTCAAAAATATTTGCAAGCTTAAATTGCTCTACGCAATAAAAAAAAACACTGAAAACTGTGTGGCTTCTTTGAAAATCCGCATTTAAGAGTATTTCGTTTATGTAAAAGTGAATAAAAATCTTATTTTAAAACAAAACGTAATACATTTGAGGGAGTGAGAAGCAAAGTGGTGTAAGTAGACATTTCAAGTTTTGAGTAAAACTCGTATAAAGATTATATCCTAAGTTGGCTTTCATTGAATTTTTTTTCTAAATCATGCTGTACAGCGGCACCTACCAGGGTTACTAGTACTATCTCTTGCCCCAAGACAGAGGAGGGGTCGGTCCACCTACCATTTGTACTGGTTATCTCCAAATTTTTAATTTTACCTCTTGTGCATCCCTTTGCTTCTCACTACCTCATATGGCCATGAGCGGTACTCTATTTACCCTTTAGAAAAAACTCTTTATTTTAAAAACGTCTTTCCTTAAAATTGTATTGTACGTATTCAAACTAATGAAAAATTTCATGTAAACCAAACGTAATATATCCGTTCAGAATGAATACATCACAGATCATGAGACAGTGAGAACTGATCGGAAATATCGGATAAGCCCGAATTACTCTACAAAAAAAAAAAAAAAAGTTTCGCCCGAAAAAGTCGCCATTTGTCTCAGTGAGAAAACTGATTTTCAAAGGTATCTATCTCTTAAAATGTTATCTAGTGAATGAAATTTATTTGTCAGGTTCTAAGAACTAAAGTGAAAATCATGGCATATACACTTGGGGTGGGGGGATTGCGGTCTCCTCCCCGGGCCCTTGGTTTTAACGTAGATTTAGATTGCCAATAATTTTAATACGGTAGTTTATATGCATGTAAAGATGGTTATGATCAAACTCCCCTCCCCTCTCCACAGAAGGCAAGTTCTGGCCGCGCTTGTGCTTTATGGTATATGTGTGGCCTACGCTACATATTAACTTGCCTTTCATAATAATATTCCACTGACTCACAACGTTTTCAAGTAAGAACAATTTATTTATCAGCTTCCAAAATTTAAAGTGAAAACGGAGAAATGTATTGGGAAAAGCAATAAGATATGCGTATTCTTTTTCGTAAGTAAATATGTTCAACTAGAGTTTAACCGATTACCCCCAAAAGGTTGATTTGGTTCCTCCAGGGGACAATGAACATTCAAAACAAAAATTTAAATGATAATTATAATAATAAACATAAGTAATAAACATAAATCATTATATTTTTTCAATTTTTAAATTCTAATGATTTGTGTTTATTAATATTAATAAACATAAATCATAAGAATTAAAAAATTGAAACAAAACAGCAAATATTCAAAGTGAAAACGTATGCAAAATCGATGGTCCAGAGTTTAGACAAAAAAGAGTTTCAAAAAGAAATGAAGTTTAAAAAAGAAATGAATTAAGTTCAGGAGGGCCATGCACATCCTCATATCTTGGACAAGCATACGAATTGTACTCAGGGCAGGTTCTGGATACCGGAACAAACCATTCTCTCTCTTTTTTTTCTTCAAGTTTAAACTGCCAAAGTTTTTTATTCTTCCAAATCCTAAATTTTATACAAAAAAAAAAAAAAAAAAAAAAAAAAAAAATAAAAAAAAAAATAAAAATGTTTTGCTGTCTTTCAAAAGGACATTAATAATCTTAGTTTATTATCTCCCTTCAAAAATTAATTACTCTTGAAAAAAAAAACATAAAAAATGTGTGTAACAATTAGTGGATAAAATTGGTGAAGTATTTAGGCTTTAAATTAAAATTAAGTACAGTAAAATCTGTAAAGTTGACTACCCTTGTAAGTTGACCTCTTTTGTCAGGAACGGAATTAGTCCTATCTTATATAATGAAGGAAAACCTCTGTAACTTGACCACCTGTTTATCTTGACCACTAATGTACGCCAAATTTGGTTTGGAGTATTGTAAAAAAAACCTTTGTAAGTTTACCACTTGGTTTATTTTTTAAAACTTTCTTCAGCAAATTATTTTATTTTATTATTTATCAGTTTTTATTATTATTGTATTATTATTATTATTTGATAGCTTTCTAAGAATGTTTTTAATGCTTTGGAGACGGACTAGCATTTTACTAACTCAACAGCAGCATAAAGCTTATGCTGCTCTTTTTTTTCAAACTTGTTTTTCATTTGTTGTTCTATTTGAGCTAGTTTTTTGTACTTTGTTCAATAAAAATAGGTGTCAGTAGAAAAGTACAAAGTGTTTTCTCTCAGTTGCAATAGGTTGTTGCAATACTGGAATTGTGCTAAGGCTCGGATCTGTACATTTTGGGCCCTCTGCAACAAAATGTGTAGGGCATCTCCCTAGTGGCCAGCAGTGTCTATTTGTAAAGTTAATAAGTAGTTTTTTTTTAATAACTACTTAATGCTAGCTTTTTTTCTTCAATTTTTAGGGTCGTTAGCTCCCTTGAGGAAGTGAGCCCCCCGCACTGTGGGTACGCAGATACGGGCTTGCTAAAGAGCCCTTCTGGCTTATTTCGGGTGCAAGGGATTAAGATATGGGACATTTTAATTTTGCCTTTATGAACTGAGAGAGTCGAGCTTGTTGCTCTTTGTGCTGTAAGTGTTACATAAAAAGGCTGCAAAAAGAAAGTTAGTTGAACTTGAAATTAATAAAAAGTATGAAATATTAAAATGAATTGAAAAAGGAGAAAGCCAGAGAAAATTAGCTGGCACGTATGGAATTTCTAAAACTAGAGTGTCTAATATAGTTTAAAACAAGGAAAAATAACAAAACTATTTGAATAGTATTTTTAATTATGGTTTCACTTTCAATAATGTTAAGCAATGAAAGTTAGTTGAACAGAAAGAGTAATAAGGGTGAATTCCTCGAAAAATGAATACACGGTGCAAGAAATGACAAAAAATATTTCAAAAAATCATTACTGCCCTTTATGAGTTGACCACCGGTCTAAGTTGACCACCAAAGTACTGCACCGCGAGTGGTCAACTTACACAGGTTTCACTGTATGCAAAAAATACCTAATATCGATTTTACGTTGCTCTAAAATTTGCTTTTTTCAAGGAAAAAGGTAAGGGGGGTGACGGATAAAAAAATGTTGGAAATCACTGTTTTAAATATTTATACTGTTTGTACTTTTGTGAATTTTATCTTTGCTAAACGGAAATAGATGAATTGGACGGTGTTATACAAAAATGAGCTATCCAACAAAAATTTTCAAAAAATAATGAGTTATTCACATAGGTTGGCAGATAAACTGATACACAACGGGGATACAAAGACGATTTAAGCCCAAATTCTGAATTAATATGCCATCTATGAAGTTCAGCTTAGAACTCAATTTACTCAAAAGTACTGCTTGGTGGGTTGACCCATTTTTGTGTAACACGTCAATTTGTTTTAATTATAACCGATAGTTCAAGTTCTTATTATTTAAAGTGCTGATGTCAAAAAAAAAAAAAAAAAATGATGAAAATACTTACTTAACTAACTTAGAACTTACCTAAAAAAGATCCTTGTCACCCTTGGATTTAAAACACATGCAATCCCATTGAGCAGTCAACACGGTGTATAACAAATGACTCGTTTTTTTCTTCAGAGACGAAATTGAGGAGATCTCAAAATTATCTAATTGGTTGAGAAAGTCTATTGGTTGAGATGGATCTATCTATTGCAAAGTGCTGGGAAACATAACAAGAAAACGAAGGATGAAAAGGAAAAAAAAAAAAGCTTTTTAGCAGTCGTTTTGCTCCTATACATTCTATTCTTAGGATGGCGCCTTTCTCTTCTTTCATTAGAAAAAGGTTCAATGTAATCTTTTCCCAGACAGTCTCAGATGGCCACAAAAAAAGATCCCCACCCCCAATAAAACTCCTTACCAGAATTCCAGGAAACATCAATCCCGAACAGATACGAGAGACACCCATGGACCCTGAAGGCTTCGCTTTCGACGAAGACCACCCAACAAAGACATTGTAACCTACGTAACAAGATACGGTAATAGTTAGGCAAGAACAGAGTAACGTCCTGAGAGTGATCGTTTGAAAAGGAACGGCCGTCCTCCTCTCCCTCCCCCCCCCCATCCAAAAAAGAGCAGTTCTGGCTGTAGCCCTCGACACAAGAACGGCCGGCCTAGCTAAGAACTTTTTTAAAAAATAAAATTGAGGAAAACGGTACGTACACCTTGAATGCACAGAAAACGGCCCGAGTTAGGACGGCCCATGTGGAATTTTCCACATCTCACACGTGGCCAGTCCGCCCCTGACAGTACATAAGTTTTTGTTTCACGGTGCTGAAATAGTGCAGAAGTCAATTCTCCCAGTCGGAATATTGTCGGAAGAGGCACAAGAAAGTAGGAATAAAGATTGCAAGGCATTCAGGATCACCAACTCGCGGAAAATGTCTCGTATATCCACCAACGCTCCACAAGCCACTGGAGACTTCGGATCCTTTTATCACGAACATGAGACCCGAACCAAAGAAAAAGCATCTGGAAATCAGCGAGGCAGCTAAGGAACTGTTAATTTAATTTCCTTGAATTTGAATTGTTATGCATTCTTTCAATTTAAACAACTATTGACTAAGAATCTCAAGTTTTATTATTTTTAAAACTCTCCAAGTCTTTAAGCTTCCTTGAAGAAATCATTTTAAGCAATATTAAATTTAAATATATGCTCAAAATACTTGTTGCAACTTGTTTTTATAAGTGCAACCTGTTTCGGAAATTAAAAAATATATATATATTTCCAACAGTCTTTCATTTCCTAATTAGTTATTTAATTAACCTCAAAATGTCAATAAAAACAGTTGAACTTGATGTATTTTTTTGTTCATTTTTGAATGAGACCGGCCCCAGCTTTCTATGTTAACCCGTTCTCGAGATATTGAATTTTTTCCTTTTTTTGGCCATTTGGCCCCACTGTGCGCCACCGTGCGGCGCGAAGAAGATGGGTTGCTGAACATTGAGATTGGGAGCAACATGATTGGAGCCAAGTGCTGTTTACAGATGAGTCCCGATTCAGTCTGGAGTGTGACACCCAACGCGTTCTGGTATGGAAGGACAGGGGCACTCGAAATAACGCCGCATTCGTTCGTGAAATGTTACAAAACCGACGAGCAGGTTGGATGGTATGGGGTGGAATCAGCATAAGCGGACGTACGGGCCTGCATATAATTCGGAATGGCACTTTGATGGGCCGAAGTTATGCAGACGAGGTACTGCGACCTCATGGCATCCCTTACGCTGGAGATATTGGAGATTTCTTTGTCTTCCAGGATGATTATGCCCGACCATATAGAGCACGTCTGGTGGAGAACATGCTTGAAGCTGAAACATTACAGCGTATGAAATGGCGTGCTCTCCTGACCTGAATCCAATCGAGCATGTTTGGGACATGATCGGGTGACGCATTGCTGCGCGACCGAGGCCGCTTGTTACTGTCCGAGACTTGGAGATTGCTTTTCTTGAGGAGTTTAACGGTATTCCTCAAAGTCAGATCGATAACATCATCGCATCCATGGCAAACAGGTATGCAGCAATCTTAGCTGTTCGAGGAGGCCACACGCCCTATTAAAACTTATGCTTCATATCTAAACAGTACCTTTTGTTATCGTTTACAAGTAATCAAATTGTTGCCCCAAATCATGTTTTCATGTTTTTTCCATATTTTTAAAGAATTAAAGCTTAATTCCATTTTTTATGTCTTTTTTCTGTATTGCGTATTGATACACGTGTACTATCCGTTGTATGTCAATACGTGGCTGTCTCGCGTGGTTTTTCTTCATTTTTTTGCTTGCTCCCTTATTCGTTTTTAGCAGTGTAGTTCAAAAGTGATATATGCCACCTGGTCTTACAGTTCTTCAAAATAGTCACCAGCTCCGTGTACAACCCGCTTTCAACCGCTGTGGAGGTCGTAGGACACCTGTAGCAGAGTCTGTTCTGTGAATAGTTTGAATGGAGTGGTTCTGAAGCGAATGCCACGGAGTTTCTGTTGGTTCCTTCAAGTGAGAAATAAATCAAAATCACAAGGGCTTTGTGACTCCAAAATTAATTCTTGAGATGATAAACCGAACGAAACTCCATTTCAACTGTCACCAAAACAGGCGCTGCTACGGCTATCCCACGACTTCCACATCGTTGGAAACAGGTTGAAACACAGTGCTGTTGACTGTATTGAAGAGCTGTAAAAAATAGCAGCAAATATCACTTGTGTAAGACATGTAAATAAATGGTTGCAGCTGTCAAAGTGCCAACAATACAATGCTACAACAACGATGTGTAAGAATGAGATGTGTTCACCATAATTTGACTTAAATCTACTATAGTAACAGATCGGTAATTAACTCTGATCTGACAAAAGATGGCGCTATGCCAAAAACTCTACATTATTAAAAAATATCAATATTTTTTTAGTAAGATGTGATTTTTTCAAGAGATTGAGAAACATGAAAGATCGAGTCGCCCCGGTTGAGTATCTGTATCAACTAGCGATAATTTTGCATCGTAACCATTAGTTTACTAATCTTGCTTAGTTTGTATATAATCCTTTTTACTCTTCTGTCAATTCTCTAAAATTTACTTTTACCCTCCTTACTTACATCTTACACTATTTCAAAAAACTACTAAAGAATAATATTACAGAAAGGGAAAGTGATATCTGACAATTTTCAGTCGATCGGAAGTCGAATGCAAAACAGATCATTGTAATTAGCAAAGACTGACGAATGCAAACTGAGTTGCAGATAAATAAAGATTGAAAATTACGTAAATAAGTATATATTTTTATAAAAGTCTGATGTCTTGTAAATATCATTTTTTGAAAATGAATATCAGCGTCCACCTATTTGCTTGTCCAAAGTGCGAAATTGCTTAATGACATTCTTTATTGATTACATCGGCAAATGTTGACATTCAACTTGCAGTGATGGTTATATTGCTGAATAAAACCTTTTGGACATTTATTAATTTACGTTTTTGAATTAAACTTTCTCATTGAAAGTCTTTACGATGTTTGGTAAAATACTAACAGCTTTAGCAACAACACATACAGACAAACTAATAAAGATAAAATGAGCAATAGTTTTTAAACAAGAGAAAAAAGCATATCAGTTTTTTTTCTTCTAACTAACATTATGATATTTATTTATTGTTGTTACTTTAACTATACCTCTATACATCTTTCTGGGGTGAGTTTTGTACATTTATTCCAAAGTTTTACATACCGCACCCTAGCAACGAAAATGACACAGCTTAAAATTGGGGGAAAACGTACTAGCTGCTGATTTAAAAACTAAATTTAATGCTTTTTTTTCAACAATCTCGCACAAAGTTAGTTTACAAGACTGGTGCGAGGTGGCACAAAAACGACAACATCAATAGTGACACATTGTTAAAATTTCATAGTTTAGGAGAAATATTTTCGAACTTTAAGTATGGGGCATTATTAATTCTGCACCTCAGAGCCAGACTGATGTAAGTCCAAGAATTTGTGAATGTCCTTTTATTAGTGCATTGTAAGTGGAAGCCTAATCCGCATCGAGTCATACGATTGTAATCCTTAAAAAAAATCCTTTTCAATTTTTTGCCAGGATTAAAGCAGCGCGTCCCATCCTTTGCATGCGCAAGAAAAAAGGTTTTCCTCTCTCCTGTAAATTACCATACGTCCTTCTGGCGCTGAGGTACAGAATTTTGACAACAAAAACTAACAAGTAAACATTACATCATATTATTTTTGAGCGTATTGTAATATTCGATACTAAATCACTTAAAACTATTGTTTCGGAAAACCTTGATTTTCTCCAATGCTGTTTTCTTAAGTTGTGTCATTTTTAGTAATAGAATTAATCATGAATATTAATTAACAGATTTTTTTTTTCATTTAAACTCTTATAGCCCAAAATAATTTTCAGAGTTTCTTCTATATTCTCAGCTTTAGCTTTTGTTTAGATTGCAAACAAACAATTTTTGAGATAAGTTTGTTTATCGAATGAATGCGTTATTATTAAGCGAGAATCACATATTTAGATGCTTTGTTAAGATGACATACTAGCATAAAAGATGAATGATAATTTCGATTAACTTTCGGGGCTTTTTTGTGAGCACAACAAAGAAGTCAACGTCAGCAAAATATTACTTCACTTCTATTCACAAATATTATTGTGGGGGCTTTGTTTTCTTAACTTGGTGGCAGAATTCCAAATACGAATGGGGGCATTATCTTCTTGTTAATAAATGGTAAGATTTGTTTACTTCTCTTCAAATGTGATAGAATATGTATTTTGTTTTATTTCTTCAGCGCTGCGGAAGCTTAAGCTACATTTTAAGACGATCTATCAAAACACAGCGAATAATATTAATATGCTTTAATGTACACAATGAGGTAGATAATTCTTGTGATTATTAATACGTTTTTGAGAAAAGGATTGCCGATACCATCAAGAGTTTCTTGTATGAGAAAATGAACATGAAAACACAAATGCACAGACATTTAAGGTATATGCTTCAGGGTTAATTAGAGGTTAGCAGGGAACATGGAACTCTGTCAACGTCAACAAATTTTGACAGAGTCATCCAGGGCCCGATTCAGATATTGAGCGGTTCTAGGCTAAACACTTTTTCGGGGTCCTCCCGTAGTCAAACGCTATGAACATAAACAGCCACGGGGAATTAGGAGCACTGATTTCAGGGGTACTGTGGTGCTCATGTGCTCAACCATTCACTCACAATATTGGTTGGTATGCACAGCATCTCGCGTCTTAATTGACAGCAGACGAAAAAAGAAATTATTCAAAACATCCTAATTTTAAACATTCTTCTGCATGTTTCTTACGAATTCTTGGCTCTTACGTAAAATCACTAATTTTGCTATCAATCCTTTTATTGATAAACAAATTGGTAAACAAAAACAAGATATCCTCTCACAACAATTTTAAGCATTTGCTCTTCTCCCGATCGTTTTCCAACAAATGTATCAAGGGAAAGGCTTTCTTGATCCAATCGTAAATGAAACGCTTAAGTTTAATTTATCTTTCACGTTGTTGGCTGCCACTCGTTGAAAAAACGACAGAAATCAGCCTCCTTTAGACTCTTAACCCCAAAATTAAATCAGTGCTTGTTTCCATGAAGGTTCGCTTTTGTTCTAAATTATATCTGAATCGAAACATTACTTCTGGAGATATAACAGTCGCAATGAACAAGAAAGAACGATCGATTGCACCACCCTCCTTGAAGCTATTGGGCATCAAAATCGAATGTAAACTTTAAGGTCTACGAGTGAACCCATTTTTCTTTCAAGTCGTTCATTACTTCTTGCTATGTAGCAGTCACAAATAATTAGAAAAAAGTTTGATTGCTCAACTTTCGTTTGAGATATTGGGACTAAAATTGAATCAGAATATGTTCCTCGAGGTTGTACAAATTAACCAGTTTTTGCATTATTCGTTCGATTTGATGCATTAGTTTTAGCGCTAGAGGGGGCCACAAAAACCAGTCACACGCATACAGACAAGAAGACTCACAGACAAGGCAGACAGAAATTTTCCAAACGAGATCAAAATGGGCTCTATACCTCAGAATGTACAAATCCGTCGAAATTAAAAAATGTACGAATCCAATACTTTCTTCCATAGACTAGATATAGAAGAAAGTAAAATAAAAATATTACTAACACGAAATTTTGAAAGCACTTTCTTGAACTTTTCTCACAAAAGTGTGACCGTTACTGGCACTTGCTACATGCAGTTTGTTGGTGGCATGACTGTTTGTCCATTTTCAACTTTACTATAGCATTGTTTATTTTGCCACCGTTACCGCTGTAACAACCTATCTCCCCTATACCCCAGTCTTCCCTAATAGGAACAACTCAAACATAAAAACTAATGTAGCACTGTGCTTATATTGTATTAATGTAGCACTGTGCAGAAGTAGTAGAATCATACACATAGAAGTACTGGTACTAATGTGTACTTTTTTAAACAAATGAAAAATATTGAGAAACATGAATAAAAAAAGACATAAAAATAAACCTTATTTTCTATTTTGCAAACCTTTCTTAGCTAAATTTGTAATCAGTTCTTTAGCATCATCGTTTTGCGGGAGTAGAAATGAGAGACTAGTAAATGAATTGATTGCCATTTCAGGTCTCCGTGAAGAAAATATTTCTCATTTAATGTTCACCCTTTTCCTATTCTGTACCGTTTCCCTAAATTGAAATTTCTACTTATGAAGTAATTAAGGGACAGTGAAATGCAATTTACTGCTTCAAGTAAAAGAAAGATTAAGTAATACACTGTGCATTCAGTTACGAAGAAAGTATATTATGCTTCAAGAATTTATAAGTTATGACAAGTGGAGGATTTGTTCATTGCTTTAGAGGAATAAGATTTATTTCGACTGTTAATATATTAATTGGAGAAAAGAGTGAGTCACAAAATTAATTCCAAACTAATAGACTTTACTTGGAGGTAATCATTTATGCTTTTATTAATAGAAAAAAAAATATCTTCTCAGACAAAGAAAGTGTGAAGCATTTTTAGTTGCGCTTGACTTTTCTCTTGTAAAAGACCAGCTTCTAAATGATGTTGTTTGAAGTCCCTCTGGTTCAGGGCAGACAGGTTCATGATACCATGTCGCAGGAGTAGTTCCGCAATTTCATGCTCCCCCTCACCAGTGCATTCGAGAATGTGATCAAGTGAAGCAAGATGAAAAAGTCTTAACTTAGTCTACAAATTTTATACATGTGATATGACCAATACATAACCTGACCAAGGAAGTGTACGCAGGTCTTGTTCCCTGTTTGCACAGAGACATACCAGGGTGTTTACCGGCATACCAGTCATGAGCGGAAGGAACTCTTTAAGTAGAATTTGCTTCAGCCGTACGGATAGCGAAAGCTCCGGAGTATCTAAAAGTTTGAGCTGTTTTTAACCGACTTCAAAGGAAGTTATGTAATTGTCTGCGGCTTTTTATGTATGTTCTGTGATTTCTCCAAAACGCCTCGATCGATTTGAAAAATTCTTTATTTGTTTGAAAGGGTATACTTTCCAGCTGGTCCCTAAGTAATTTTATCTGGATGTGATGAGGGGTCTCAGAGAAATCTAACGACCAAACGGCACGAATTTGAGGATCACGGATTTTGACAAAATTCTAGCTTTAGGTCCAATCCCACTAGGTATGAGCGCAGGTAAAGCGGTTTGACTGCATAAGCCCTGGTTTGGCTGTAACGAGGGCCCAAAGTTGCTAGTTTTGCCATAGAAATGCAATGGCGTTTCCATTGGAATTTCAGACTTCGACACTATGTTCAACTCCCAACACCTTTGGCATCTTTTGATAGTAAATTGTGTATAAGGGAGAACACGCATTTATTTATAGACACTACCTAAGTTATTTGAAAAGTCGAAACGATCTTGTATTTTTTTCTTTTTTGTCTGCGTGCCATGTGCAATAAATCAGAGCTTTTTCTCCTCTCCCATTTTTGCTTATCAATGCGGGGTACCTTTGATTGCAGACGATAAATATTCAGTTCAAGTTTTTATCAGCACGCGATAAATACTTTTTACTAGCACACGATTAATATAAAATGACAATAATTAGTTTCATTTGCAAATGATAAATATCCTGTAACTATGTTATTTTGGCATTCAAGTTATTGAAATTAAAAGTAGCAACCGATTTAAAATTGAGAACCGCTTATTAAAAATTAGTATCCAACATAATTAATTCGAAGGTAAGCCTGCCGGCTCATACTGCAGTACAGTAGCAGAAAAATGTATAAAAATGGTAATTTTAAAGGAAACTCTGTTGCATTCTGGGTCCAAATTATCAACTTCTGACCCCCCTTGCAGCCGAACTAAGGTCTATGCAGTCAAACCGCTTTACCTGCGCTCATACCCAGTGGGAATTGATCTATATCTAGAATTTTGTCCAAATCCGAGACCCTCAAGCTCGTGCCGTTTGGTAGTAAGAAACTTTAAATTTCATACGCTGCGGCTAAGTAATCCAACTGACAACAGTCCATTAAGGTTTTCGTTTTTTTTTATTTTAATATTTCAGTTTTAAAAATATTTCAGCTCAATTCAAGGGGAATCGAAAACAAACCCCCTTCCCTCCTCCGACGATTAAATTTGTATTCCTTAATAAATATATCGTAACTGATGTTCGATTTCTGAAGTTTGACAAGTATTCTAGATTTAATATTTCACGACACTGTCAGTTTAATTTACAGTTATGGCAATACTAATTAACACACTTCGTCGGAATTTTTTCATGTATTATGCTCCCCAATTACTAGAAGACGCCTGACCGATTAGGAAAATTATTTTTCTGTTTGAAACAGTATACTTCTCCCAGTCTTCTAATGGTCTTCAATTCCGGGTATGAGGGATCCTGGAGAAATCGAGGGAGCTCTTCAAATTTCATACTCGTGCTTTGTTGCTTGTAAATTCATCGCGTCTCACTTAGTGAAATGATTTTTATGTTTTTTTTGTTTAATGGACAGGGGTGGTCTAACTTAGGTCCCAAACCTTTGCTTCACCATATTTGTTCTTTTGAAAAAAGGTACGGGCAGGAAACAATAAAGTTCAGTTAATTTCCTTACTAAATGATTAAATATCAAACCCATTGTTAAAGAAAGTGCCATAAAATAAAGGTACGTTCTTTACTCAGTGTTAAATAAAGTACCATAAAACATTAACATTAATCAGGGATGCGCACTTACGTGCTTGTGAGAAGTGCACTTACGTGCTTGAGGGGCATTTTCTTTTTTTAGGGGACTCTTGTTTTGGGGGAGTCTTCGAGGATCTTTGAGGGAGGGGTGATATTTAAATATCGCCCCTGTATTAATCATTAGTAGTCATATCACAAAGTTTTAGTAAAAACTTCTTTGAAGCAAACTGGAAATTCATTTACTATCATTGCTCTAGTAGTATTTTGATCTTCATAAATACAACATCACAGTAGTTACTCTAGTGTGGTATTGATCTATAACGAGGCCAAGTAAAGATAAATATGACTTCTATCACGAGTTAAGTGACACGTATTATTGTGAAATATAAATTAGTTTGGGGAACCATTAACATTGAAATGGTTCTAATTAAACTAGCACACAAATAAATCCAGGAGAGAAACTAGGATTCGTTTTTAGTGGCAATCGTAGACAATTTTGTCCGCATTAAGAGTTTTTTTTTTTTTTTTGACCGACTTCGATAAAGAAGTTCTCAATTCATCGGAATCTTTTATATTGTATGCCCCTTTATGACTCAAACACGAATTGATCAATTTGGAAAGTTCTTTTTCTTTTTGTTTGAAAAGATATACTTCCCAGGTGATCGCATGGTCATCAGGTCAGCATCTGAAGAATGGATCATTAAAATCGAGGAAAATCTTCATATTTTATGGGCAAAGTTAATGCAGTTTCTGTTGTTTTTTAGTGACTCGTGCATTTGCTTTCGGAAACATACTTTCATAAAGTCGAACTGATGATAAAGACAATTTTCTTTGTAAATAATTGCGCATTTGAAAAAGTTTTTCTTCACAATCTTCCGAAGTCTTCGAGACGTGTTGCTCTATTTCTTTCTCGATTGTGCTCATCTTAGCTGTTGTTTGACTCCTGTGCTCGCCGCTTTCTTACTCGAGATGTACGCAAGGAAGACATCTCCGTCATGTACCACACTCTACCCTACGTTCTTATTTTATATTTGCAACACGTAAAAGTAAAAAATAAATTATTTTTAAATGAAAAAATAACCGACTTCAAAAAACAAAGAGGAACTAAAAAGTGAAAAATAATGGGTCATACGATTTCTTATCCAAACCTATAAATCAAACTTATTTCAAAATTCCTGTACAAAAATCAATTAAACACCCAATTATAAAATAAACATTGATTTTAATTACTATACGATGGATTATTTTAATACCTAACTAATTATATAGGATCTGGTGGGGGAAGTGGTCAATTGGGTAAAGTGGTCATATGTCAAATAAATGACTATAGCTTGGAAATAAATGTTCGAATGAATGTAAAAATTTTATTTTAGAGTACGGAAGTTAGAAACTACATTTTGAATACAAAATTTTATAATTGGCCAAATTTTATTTGGTAAAAAAATATATTTTGTGTGAATATGAAAAATTTTAAAATCTAAAAACCTCTTTTAACTCCCTTGAGAAATTTTGTTTTTTAGAATTATGAACAGATTGACTGCACAAGAAACTTAATACATGTCTCAAGAACTCTTACTCATTAGCAGTCAGCTGAATATGTTTTAGATAATTTTTTAGAACAATTTCAGTAAAATGTGGTTAAGTGGTTATAATATTAGGCTTAACGAATATAGTTCCTCTAATGTCACTTAATCTTTAAGCATAAGGAATATGTAAATTAAATATTAATTTAATTCAATGTGTATTGTTTTTACAGTAAACGGGGTTAAATATGTGAGTATATGCGTATATAGACGTAGTCACAGAACTGCACCAATAAATACGTATATAGGTATCTGTAAGTATTTTTTATCTAGGCATGTATATACACATATGTACTCGTAGTAGACACTTACATACTGGTTGAGTTTAAAAATTATTAAAAGGTATTGAGAGAGAGAGAGTTTTTAGATTGAGTTTTTAGTTTTCTAGCAGATCTTTTTGATTAGAAATTCTTAGTAAGTTATTAATTAATGCTTTAAGTGTAACTATTAACGATGCTTTATGTAAGTCTTGGGTAGAATTCCTAATTTTAGTTTTTGCTGGAGCATGCAGCGAATTAAGTTTTCAATTTTGTTTTGATTATAGTTATAAATTGTTTCCGACAGAATCATCAAAATACTTCTTATTAATAATTGATTTGTTGTATGTTGGAAATTAATTTACAATTATTTTCGACGTTACTATTGATAAAGTTCAATCATTACATTGATTGTAAAAAAAAGTCATTATCAGAACGATCATAAATAAGTACAATCACAATGAATAAACATTGTTTTTTTTTGTGTCATAAGTCATAAACAAAGCACAAAATGTTTTTCAATTAAATGTGTTTATAAAACATTTATCTTACATGACAAAGATCTTGTTTTATTCACTACTGTTTTATTGTTTGTTGGAAAGTTTTACTATTTTTTTTTACTACAACAAAAGTCAATCAGCATATATCGATCATAAATGAGTCATTATCATATTGATTAAAAACAAGGTTCAATCACATTGGAGGCAGATTGCTTATTTTTTATTAAAACAAAACGCGTTGCCCATTAATCTACTTTTCAGCTCATTTTTAAAATCTTTATAAATCATTTCGTACGGAACAAATGTCATATTTTATTCATTGCTGTTTTGTTGTTTTGCTAGAAATACTAGTTTTATTCCCATTTCAAACTTTGTTTTTGACGGTAGCCAGTAATCATATTGATCATAAATAAGGTTCATGATCATATTTTTTGTAAATGAGATTAAATCATCATGAATGTAGAATTTTCACTTTTTTAGTACAACCAAATCTCAAAGTTAACTTATTGTACAATACCCATTTCAAGGTTTTATTTTGAATACAATTACAAACTTTTTCATGTAAAATAAAAATTCTATGTTTAATTCACTGTTGTTTTGCAGTTTTTCGGAAATTTAAATAATTTATGTTTATGACTGAGGCAGAAAATTTAGCATTTTAGAACAGCAATAAAGAGCTTTGAAGTTAAGATTTAGTGTTTTTGAATTACATAAAGTTTATATAAAAATTCTAATTTGTTTTAAAAATTTCTATTTTTTGCATGAAATCCAAACCATAATACAATCCGGAAAAACGATAACATTTGTGTTTGATATAGCTAAAAACTAAGGAAATTAAAACATAGTTGCAAGCTATAACGAATGACTGGATTATAATATTATATTCAACTGGAATATAATTGTCATAAAAAATGATTTTTTTCACCAGAAAATGATCTAAACAGTCAAATATGTAACACCACAATCTTGCTTCAAATTGCTTTCTGATTTTTTAAAAATTTTGTGTCAATGTTTTTTTTTTAAAGAAATGTTAAAATCGAATTATAACTTCTAATTCTGGAAAAAGCCTAAAAAGTCGAAAAAATTGAGAATTTCAGCTTTTTTTTGAGATAAAAAAAAACGGTCTTTTTTTTGTTTTTGTTTTTTTCCCGGGTAATATAGGGATAACCCCTTTAAAAAGCACTATATTCCACACAAACATAAATTTGTTTCTTGATTTTGAAGCTATCTTCGAACCATGCAGAAGTCGCCTTCTTTACAGTAATTAGCCTGTTTCAGACAATAGAAGATTATAAAATATTTAGCAAAATTGGGCGTTTAATTTAGTTGATTTTTGTACTGGAAGTCGGTTTTTTTTCTATTTAAAAATAATTTATATCGAAATGAAGATACTCAACATGGCGTAAAAACCATTCACTAACAATTCAAAGTATCATATACATTTTCGCAAATGAAAATGATAGTATTGTAAATAGATGCAGTTTAAATCAGCAGTTAGTAAAATGATTTTGAATGGTATTAGAAGCAGAACCTCAAATGTGTGATTTCATTAAGTTACGGAAAAGTAATTTGAATCCGGATTTTGGCACATTTTCCACTCTATTTCAACCTCAGTTCAAGTTCATCAACTTAAAGTAAAAATAATTTAGAAATACTACGGATGTTCATTTTGTCATCGATATTTTTCTTGAACAAGCAAAAAAAAAAAGATTGTAAATTGTTCCCTAGGAACAATTTAAATAATATTACTTCTAGTTGAACAGTTTTAAAATAATAGGGTCTGGTGGGGGAAAGTGGTCAATGGGGTAAAGTGGTCATACGTCAAATAAATGGCTATAGCTCGGAAATAAATGTTCGAATGAATGTGAAAATTTTATTTTACGATAGGGCAGTTAGAAACTACATTTTGAATACAAAATTTCACAACTGGCAGAATTTTATTTGGTAAAATGAAATATTTTGTGTGAATATGAAAAATTTCAAAATCTAAAAACCTCTTTTAACTCCCTTGAGAAATTTTGTTTGTTAGAATTATGAACAGATTGACTGCACAGGAAGCTTCCTTACATGTCTCAAGAACTCTTACTCATTAGCAGTTAGCTGAATCTATTTCTGTTAATATTTTAGAACAATTTAAGTAAGATGAGGTAAAGTGGTCATAATATTAGGCTTAACGAATGCAGTCCTTCTAACGTCACTTAATATTTAAGTATGAAGCAGACATAAATGAAATATTAATTTCACTTAATATATATTGTTTTTACAGTGAACAGGGTTAAATATACGAGTATATGCGTATGCATACTCATATACTCGTGTAGGCACGTATATATACGTATTCAGATAAATGCACCAATAAACGCGTAGTATATGGGTATCTGCAAGTATTTTTAGTCTATAAAGATATACATTCGACTATACACGTATATACCTTTCTTATACTCGTATATATACGAACACTTTATATACTTAGGTAGACACGCATATACGCGTACGTACTCGAAACTCGAGTAGACACTTACACACAAGCATATGATATACATGTCGACAAAGTGACTTTAAACTCTTGGGCAAATTCTTAAAAGATGTAAGAGGGGTGTAGAAGAAGCAAGAATCCTTAGAAACATATGGTCACAAACACAACGCTGACGCGCTACTTGCACGCAAAGTCAGAACCTGAAGGATGTAAAACAGATCACAAATTTATTACACAAAAACAATTTTACACAACATGTTAGGTTTTAAGAAAGTGTTAAAGTGATTGATAAAATTTGTGGCCGGCTGCGGACATGCGTCGCAATTACAAAGCACTCTCTGTTGCAGTAATGAGACTTTTAAAAAACTTTCCTCAGTCGCTGTGCCCTTGTTGCGATGCTTGTATTAGAGCTACTACAGGCCGTAACTTTAACATCTGCTCTAAATAACTTTTAAAATCTAAAATGTTGGTTAAAATCATCTTTTTTTCCCCCGATGGGGCTGGATAAGAGTCCCATCTGAAGAGGCATCTGGGCCATAACCAGATCTAGTGCGCTCCCCTACAATGCATCAATCTTTCATGTGTCATCAGAAAGGCGCTGATGAATGACACAGTAGTTTCTTCGACGCCCAGTTTCCTCCGGGGGAGGCACCTGGGCTATCTCTGATGCGAAATTGCACTAGGAATTTAATTTTGCCTAGGGAATTCTAAGCCAAACGAATACCCTAGAGATCTTTTACATGCCGCATAAACATACGACATGGGCGCTGATGAGTTTCTGCATCTTGAAAATCCACCGATCAGCATCCCCAGGTCAAAACCCGGGTCCACAGACGTACAAGGCCAGCGTCTAACCATCACGCCACCAGCTGGTCAGGTAAAATCATCTTTGTGTAACATTTGTGACCTGTTTTGCATCCATTAGTTTCTGGCTTAGTGTGCATGTAGCGCGTCAGCGACCATAAGTTCATTGTGAATCTTTGCTTCGTATCCTCCCTTCTCACACCCCTTTGATTTTTGCCCCAGAGCTTGGATTCACTCTGTAAGCATACATGTGTATTGAGGGATATACCCGTGCAGACATACATGTACTGATATACACGTAAATGTACGTATATATGTCTATACTGGTACATAATCGTGTTTACACGTAAACATACATGTATATTCGTTGCTTCCATATTTATGTACGTGAGTAGACATGTACAAACACGCACTGGATGTATCCCGTAATAACTTGTGTATACCCGTATATGTATGTATTTATACGTATATATGCGTAAATATGTATATACACACATATACTCAGGTATGCATGTATATATTTGAGATACAAGTGCATACACGCATATGATGTTCGTTTATACGCGTATATACTCTTGTAGACACGTATACTGTAGGTAATCACGTATACATGCTTATGTATACCCGCATATACTCGTGCATATACTTGTAATTATAAAAATGAACGAAATATACAAATATTACGGTTATTTGTAACGGTTTTGCATCTATTTTTAACTATGACCACTTTACCCCATGCTATGACCACTTTCCCCCACCCCATGGGGTAAGGTGGTCATAAATACATATGGAAATGAAACTGTTATAAAATTATTTAAATTAGTATTTTTTTCCTGAAATTCTATGTATTGTAATCTTTAATAATGCAATGTAAAATAACAACAAAAAAAGTTGAAGTGTTTAAAGAATTTATTGTATTTAATACCCTCTTAAGTTGAAAACCTACGATTTTATGACCACTTTACCCCACCAGACCCTAGGAAATATCAAAAATAAATGGCTACGTGAGTCAAATCAAAATTAATTACGCGACGAAATATTTTTTTTTAATTTGAACGGATTTGTAAAGAAATATTTATAGCTAATAGCTGTATCTCTTTGATAATGAACGCCCATGTTGACGAAAAATACATGGCGTGTTCTATGTCAATGTGTTAACCTTGTTTATACATTGTCTTTGATACTTTCTTTTTTTCCTATAACTAGAAAAGCATTTTCAATTTTCATTATTTAAAAAGACGTTCTTGTCATAAAAAAAAAAAGTTTTGTGTACTCTTAAATAAAATGAAATAGTTTTGAGTTTATTATAAGAGAAGCTATTTTTCAAACAGTGGGTTACGTTGCTGAAAATGTTTTTCTCGGATTACTACTTTATTACTTTATACATTTAATCTAACTAATTTATTTAAAATGTGAACTTTCTTGCTTTCTTGAGTAAACATTTTTTGTTACCTATAGAATCAGAAAATGAAATTTTTGCTGCATAAAACCGTATAAAAATAACTCACCCGGAAACTTGCGTTGTTACGTTCATAATATATTTTATTAAATAACACATTAAGTAAAAATTATTATGAACCGAGATCGTTAGCTCAAAATTGTAGACACTGAAAGTAGTTGTTAAAGATTATCTATCAGAAAAATAGATAAATGAGATTCCTGCGGCGTTGACTGAAACCATTTTTTGATACTCTTGGTCATAGATTTTTGTTACTATTTGTCGGTATAAAATAAGGGGTGAATTGAAACAAATTGTAGTGAGTGAACACCAGGAAACACAGAGGAGACATTCTGAGAGTTTCGACTGATTCTAAGTGTTGGTGTGATCAATGTTTGAAGATACCATTGTGAAAAAAATTGTTTTTTCAAAGTTCAGAGACATAAATTTTCTTCTCTGGCAGGTCCACAAATGTGAAGTAACTTCTTTTAACTTGTCTTATTTTCCATGAGGAAGGAAACTAAAAAGTATAGTTATGAGTTACTCTTTCCCTGTTGATTTTTCTGTGCATTTTAGGAACCTCCATTTACCCTATACATACTGTACCCTGGAATAAATGGAAACAATTCAGTTAATCTTCTTACAATGTTTTAAAAAATATAAATTTTGAAGTAAATTGAACTTTAGTGTACGTTTCATAACTGTAGCGCAAAATTTATTGTTATTATTTTTTTTTGCCTCAATTTCATTTTAAATGATTTGAACTTACATTTAAAGCACCGGTTCCCTACCCATGAGCCGCGGTCCACAAGTAGGCCGCTAACAGCGTGTTACTGGGCCATGGATAATCTATACCAAAATGTATCTTGGAGTTTTAATTCCCCCCCCCCTTTTTTTGCTAAAATTCACTTATTAGTTGTAGTGTCACACAAAAGCTTTTGCATTATAGCCAAAAAGAACTTTAAGATTAAGATTTTTCATATTTCTTAGGAATTTCCTCCTATAATTGAAGAGATGAAATCTATTGAATCAGAAACTACTTTAAAGAATATTGTGAAAGAACCTAAAATTACCTTCAAGCTTCAAGTTAAAAATGCTCATCCTTTAACTAGCATGATTATAACCCCTGAATAGAGACACTTGAGGGGCTTTTCGAAAACCTTTTCATAGCAGTTTTTAAATAATATAGAAATGCATTGAATGTTGCGAGTTATTTGAGAATAATAAAACTATCAAGTTTCAATCCAGATATCAACTCCCTGGTGGGGGAAAATATTGTCAAAAATCTCATGGAGCTTTAACTTAGATGACTTGTTCTTGAGTGTTTTTACAGATATGCTAATGCAACAAAGTAAATTTCTTTCCTGAAAATTATTTTGAAATTTTTTCTTGTACAGTATATCTGCAACAGTGTTGCAGTATGAGAGAGAAAGGGATAAACATTTCCAGAACTCTTGTTTTTACCACACTTTCAATCATAATACGGTATTTTTACACCTAAGGATAGTTATGAGCAGATGCCACCCTCCCCCCAGAAAGTAAATATCTAATATATAATAGTTAGTGGGCCTCAATGGTGTTTTCTACAAAACTGGTGTGACGCACAACTAAAAAGTTTGGAAACCGCTGATTTAGAGGATTCAGCGGGTAGAATAATGCGATTAATCGCAGGATCGCCCCGATGGAAGGTTACGGGAGGTCACTGTGGTCTTCCAAAGATTTCCTTAATTGGCAAATTTTGTCTGAAAATTCGACAAAATTACCATCATGCGGTAAAATTTGAAACTCCATTCGGAAAAATTATCATCATTTGGCGAAATTTAGAATTCTATTCGGCTAATTGAAAAATTCCGTCCATCTTAAAATTTAAGTTCGTGTTGTCCCTGAGTATCTGTTATGTAGAAACCGTCTTCTAAACCTGGAAAATCACTATTTCCATCTACCCCTAATTTCTGAGTTAAATAGAAGCACGCTGGGGTAAATTTAAGCAGGAATACATCCGCTAACAAATGGTCATGAAGTCAAAATCTTCGTATTCCGCTACTTTCAAATATTGGATGCAGTATGCAACATCTTCTCTCAATACATCCAAAGAGAAAGGATGACTCTAAATTTGAAACATTGAGATTCTATTTCCGTTTATATAACCCATTTATCCCAAAATACAGATTAATAGTGAGAAAATAATTATTACTCTGTTAAAAGCAAAACCCATTCGCACCTTCTTAAATATGGCTCCATTTGTCACCGTATTAGACTTTATGATAAAAACACTCATTGATTTTTTGTGAAGTTATCTTTCTTCAAAGTGAGTCAGAATATGAAGATTCATTCATGAAACTCGAAAATAAATGTGACAATCGCTTTTAATTACTTACCCTGCAAGTATGGAAATTGGAACAAGCTAGAAGTTTCTCGTCAAATATTAACTTTTCCTTTCAATTAGTAACGATAATAACTTCCTCTGGGGGCACTTTTAAGACATTGGCCAATCCCCGTGTCGAGAAAATGACACAAGCACTGAGTGCTTCCAGATGATTGAGCTTCCTTCGTGTCACTTAATGAAATTATGTAAACGTCACATGTTAATTTGTGTATCCCTAAAGTGAATTATTTTCAGATTATATTGGGAGTTAAAACTGGAACAAAAGCCAGTAACAATATTATGAATAATGAAAGTTATTCATTGCTTAGTTATTCTGAAATTCGCTTTCAGTTACAGTATCGAGTATTGAATTATTTAAGTGGTATGATTTAATATCAGGATTAGTTGATCGCGACTTTTATTTATTTCGGAAATCTATATAAATAAAACAAAGAATATTTTTATATGTGTGTATTTTCCCTATATAAAACCAGTTTACGTCGGATCTCGACCAAATGTGGCAGAGAGGTACTTGAGCACCCGAGAAGAAACGTAGAGGGGAAGGAGGGTTCAAAAAAAAAAAAAAAACGAACCGTTCTAAATTCAATTTTAGGGCCCGAGAATGGCATTAAATGGCTCTTTCTCTATTCCAAATAGTTATCCGATCGGTTTGAATTTAGCGCCATTCGAAAGCCCGCGAAAAATACCTCTGAATTTGATTTAATTCCTTCGAATTTCCAAAAAAAAAAAAAGGGTGTAAAATCACTGGGAAAAATTTAAAAACATTTTTAAGTCCAACGGAGCACTATTCTCATATAGGAAATTAACGTTAACAAATTAGCGTGTTCAGAAGGTTACCACTTTTTTTTTCTCGACTGTGACTAAATAAAATTTTGTTTTTGTTTTGAGGTAAAAAATTTTCCCTTTTGATCATTATTTGGCGATTTATCTTCTTTCTTTTTTTTCTTGTGTGTACTGCCAAGGATTTTAGTTGTATTTATGGAGGGTTGCGGTTATTTTATTTGGGAACTAGCTGTACCCGACGCGCGTTGCTACGCCAACAAAAAAATACATCATTATACTAATTTTCATGACAATCGGTTGAACAGGGCAGAAGTTGCTACTCTGCAGTGCCACCTGGTGACGAGTGGCTTCGATGAGCATATTATGCACCTTCTCCGTGGAAAAATACATATATATAGCAATTTTCACAATAATCGGTCCAGGTATCAAGTGAAGCCGTGACTATACTCAAATTTTGTATTCACGCAGTTTGCAAGATCAATCAATAGCTAAAAATATCAAATAGAAAAAGTTTTAAATCCCCCCGTTGCATGAAAAGCCATAAAACAATAAAGAAAGAATTTATTTGTTCAAACTCAAGAAAAATGGCAGCAGCTAACTTCTTATCAATGAGATCTTTCACGCGAATTAATTTCTGCATCCGATAATTTTATTCGTATTTATCCAATGGATTGTGACTTAAATTGGAATAAAAAAGGAACTATCGATCGGATTTTTTTCGAACTGGTCTATAAACATTCCCAGTACCAAAAATAACAAACGGTGAAAGTTTCAGCCAAATATGCCGCGTAGTTTTTGAGTTCATGGATGACATACAGACAAACATTCATTTATATATATATAGATGTTTGAATTGCCGTTTTCTATTTTTAAAAATGATTATTTTGACGGAAAATTTTACAGTACTTTTTTTCTCTAATTGAAGCCAGATTGTTGAACATACGCCACTTGAAATAACTTTTATTTTCGAGGTAAACCGTGCAAAGTCGGGCAATACAGGCAGTTTTTACATAAAGAATGAAATGAAAATCGAGGATGTGGAGCTGAAGTCGGAGTCGGACTGATTTTGGGGTTAAGGAATCGCAGTCGGTAGTCAAAGGTTTAAAAAAAGAGCCGGAGTTGGTAATTTTCCCTTGAGTCCGTAACTTCATCATGGTTATGTAGTTCGAGTCAGAATCGGAGTCTTACTAATTTTGGCGTACAGGAGTTGGAGTCGAAGGCTCTGAAATTCCTGGAGTCGAAGAAAGAGCGAGAGTTGCTCCTTTTCCTTCGGACGCCGCAGTCATATTACAAATATTGTAGTTCGATTTTCATAGAACTGGCGATGTTTCTATAAAAAAACGAGCTGATGTGTGCCTCACATGACTTCTTTTTAATCCAATTTAATGTCATTTTCCCATTACTGGTAATTTTAATGTGATTCAATAGTTACTTCTCTAAATATCACCAACAGTGGCCGAATTAAAACCAGTTTTTAAAAAAATCGCCAAAATTGTCGCCAAGTTGGCGACAAAACGACCAAGAGACTGGTTGATTAACAATGATTTCCTTCCGAAAAGGGGCAAAAGACCCCTTTAGAAACACCCGAATGCAACCAAAAGAGGAGGTGCACAACTAGATCCCACTAGGAGTCTACGTACCAAATTTCAACTTTCTAGGACTTACCGTTCTTGAGTTATGCACCATACATACGCACATACATACATACGTACATACGTACATACAGACGTCACCAGAAAACTCGTTGTAACTAACTCGGGAATCGTCAAAATGGATATTTCGAATGACTATACGTTCTTAGGCACTTATCAACGTGTGGTCGAGTCGAAAAAAAAACTCAACATTCATTCGGGGGTGGGAAAAATGGAAATTAAGGTCGATTTTTGAGTGAAATTTTTTTTTTCGCGAATACAATGCTTCCTTTTTTGTAAAAGGAAGTAAAAATGTCCGATTTGAACTCCAGAATGCTAAGTAAGGAAATATGACATAAAGAACAGATCAAACTGAAAACATCGACAACACTGATTTAGCTCTTTTCAATGATATGAAAAATTTCAGCTGAAATTTCCGCCAACAGACCAGGGTACCCTGGTATAAACGGTCTAATGCACATGCTGTCGTACGGGGAGCAAAGGGCAGTAGCGTAAAATGGACTTAGTTACACAGTCTTTTATTAAAGACACAAAATTTACTTCGGGATAAATATTAATGTTCTCTTCATGACTTGAGTTACACGTTCACTAATAGTTATTTTTGTCAATTTTTTCATCAACCAAAGATGATTGGGAGATGTAATTAAAGCAAAGCAAATTATCAGACAACAACAAATAATAAAAAATTCACATTCGCTGACATTTGAGCAGTTTTTTGTCTGAAGTAAGAGTTATTAAACTTGAACGTTCTAAACACATTGTGGTAAAAAATAACAATACTTTGAGCTTGACTGCATAAATTTTAATGAGTTTAAGGGAAAGCTAGCAAGACTTTTTCTTTCCGAAATACATATTTCTTTTATCTTTACCTGCACATTTGCCAACACAAAGAGATATTTTTATGAAAGTATAAGTTATAATGGATTTAGGTTTTCTTCGGGTTTACACGAGTTATTCATGAGGTTAAATTCATGCTTTACTATAACGCCGAAGGAGGATCAGTATTTTGAATTATATATAGCCCCATATGTTTCCAACCTCCATTAAAGAAAGAATTTGAAACGCAAAATGCTTTTAGAGGGGCGATCTAAGTTTCTCTCAAGAGTTCCCGTATCGTCGAAAACTTAGCATTATTTTATGATTAAACATCAGTCGTGAAAGTTTTCCGTACTTTGTTTTTTCAACAACAAAAGCAGTGTCTTGTTTTATTGAATGAAAGCTTTCCGAGCACTTTTCATACATAGTTTAGAGCAATTTTAAGTTTTTGTTGCTTAGAAAAAAATGGAAAAGTTTTGATAAATTGCAATGCCTCTTTGTTGATAACCAAAAATGTTCAAAGCGAATAAATATTAAAAAAGCTATTCAAAAAATCTTCTAAAATCCCAAATTCTTAATGTATTGTATCACATAAATATTCTTAAAGTGATGTTTTTTATTTTTTCTAGTCATGTTTATTTTATTTCGTCATTTGCATTCTTTGATTGCTGTCTTTCAACCAGAGTTTTCTGTACGTTTGGGGAAATAATCAGACTTGGACATCTATTCTATGATATGATATGATAATAATATAAAGCTGAAAAGTTCGTTTGTTTGGACGCGCTAATCATAGGAACTTGAATTTTTTTTGTGTGTTGAATAGTCCATTCATCGAGGAAGGCTATAGGCTATATATCATCACGCTATGACTAATAAGAGTGGAGCAGCAATAAATTGAGAATAAATCAATAGTAATAATGATGCATTTTTGTTGTATCAATACTTGTAACTTTTGTTGCCGTTAAATCGCTGGGCCAGCAACCCTAAGGTCTCGGATTTGAACACGGCTGCGGGCGGGAAGAATTTTAGCATTTATTACCCGGCTCATTAAAAATTATTTAATTTATAAATCAAAGGTGTTCAATAATTTTTTATTGAAATATATTTTTTTCGATTTTCATATGTAACGAAAAACATCGATGTGGATGAGGCAGTGTAATGTTTTACTATGTGGGTCCATTAGGGTGGTCCTTATTTTTGAAGTTGCAAATATTTTACGCGACGCCCCCTCAATTTGTTCCATTATACAAATAAATGATCCTTGCAAAATTTTAAGTTATTCCATGAATATTAACACGTGCCCCTAGGGCCCCCTTCTTTGAGTTTAGAAAAGAAAATTGCGGATTTTCTCATTTTTATGTAAAAATATTCTAACGTTTTATATTTAAAGTAATTTCGAACCTCAATAGGTGCTGCTACTTCCAGACTGACCATTCTCTCACTTTCATTCTGTAAAATTTAACATGTTACAGAGGGTACATGTACACCAATGGCCTTTAAGTCAAGCTTTTCTGCGCTTGTTCCAACAAAGCGGCAGGGGAACGTTTCCTCCCACCAAGATGGAGGGATTCTATAGGCCATTAATGAATGATCTTTGACAGCAACAAATTGCCTCCTCCAGGCTTTGGGGGTGTTGATTTGCAAAATTCCCTGAGTATGTAATAAGTGTGGCAAAAAGAGTCGCAAGGTTTCAATGCTATAAATATAAATAATTGCAATTTTATTTTGATTCGATGTTCTTTAGTTATAAACATACCTAAATGCTTATGCAATTTTTAATTTTTAAAATATAAATTTCGAAAAATCCTCGATTACTCCTATTATAAAAATATACTGTATTTTACATAGTTAAAATATAAATTTAAAAAAAAATATCCAGATTGGAAAAATGTAGAAATCTATAAATTAATTTTCTTCTATTTCAGTACATAGTTCATTATTATCATCAAATTCTTGCGATTCACAAGATTTGGAAACCGAAATGGGTTTCTATCCTAACCTGTTGAACTTTTGTTTTCTACAGTTGGTCTACCACAATGCGAAAAAGTTTGACAACTATTGATATCATCTCTCTTTTCACCACTGTTAGACAAATGCCATATTAGGGATAAAGATATTGTTCATTTATTTACAGCCTATGTGTAAATTTAAAGCAAATGACCTAGTGATCAACCGTACTTTCCTTAAGAGAGCAAGAGAAAATCTTCGAGAGGTAAAATTAAATTTCATGAATTTAAATTTAGATTTTGCAGTTATTCACTGGTTTACAAAGCTACATCCATATGTAACTGGAAAAAGAACGCCGACAGGATTACCGTGATAGCTTCAGGTCCATATATTGAACAGCTACTCGGAATTTCTTAGATATTTCTTCAGTTGTATACATGATATCTTAGATGATAGCTTTTTATTGCTAACTGCTCTAGCTGTAGTGTTTGATACAACGACTTGCAATACCAACCGTATAAAGTGTGCATGCAATTTTTTAGAGCAAAAACTGAACTGTGATATATTACATTTGGATTGTCATCACCATGCACTTGAAATCGTACTGCAGAGTGTGTCCTTAAAAAAGTTCTTGCTTTTCTTAGTTCTAGATCAGATATTCAATTATTTAAGCGCTTCAAAACTTTGTGGAAAGATCTCCATCATTCAGAACTTATCACATTTCAATCAAGTACACATACCACTTATATTCTAAAAGACGAAGTTGATGACATATTATTGTTCGTAAAAATCGGAATTGAGAAAGATTACAGAGAATTCTCGTAACTTGTAATAATATATCCTGGTGAATTTCCTCCTACATGGTTATGTTTTCGGCAACCTTGAGCTTATTCCAGAGCCACATGGGTGGCAAAAGGAATTTTTGTTTGAAAATTTTTATATTTAGGAAACAATTCAAATTGACCTTACATGAAAAGAAAGCCCTCTTCAATGCTGTTTTACAAAGCTGTTTTACAATTAAATGCTGTATGAAGATATGGTTTTTTGCAGCAACCCAATCGAGGCTCCTTTGAATACTATAATATATAATAAAGTAAGACAAAACAACGTTAGAAGAAGCACAAATTTGTAAATTACAGCAGACACGTGTTTCGGCGTTACAGGGAACGCCTTTTTCAGTGCAAAAAATAATGAGCTTATGGATGAAAAGACATCCGACAAAAGCTTTTGTTCAGCACAAAGGTATTTATTTATCTTACTATAATATATGTCTGAAAAACTAGCAGCGTACAAAATGATGACTAACATGCAGCAGAAGCAGCGATTGGAAAATTCATGAATTGCTTGTGGTATTTAGGGGATAAAATAGTAACTTTGTCCGTATTAGATGAAGGAGTTAACTTTGAAGATAGGAAAGGACTTGTCCAAAAAATGTTTGTGATAAGAAAGACGTGACTGATGACTGTTTAACAAATTTCAGATAACAGTAGATCATTTGGAATACTTTCTTAGTAAAAATCTTCTTTTTTATGGAATCAATAACAAGTCAATAAAACTATTTGATAAGTTACAAATACTGAAAGATTTTTTCCTATTTGATCCTGATTCATCGCAAAATGAAGGAAGCTATTTAAGGGAAGAGAGATCGTTAAAACGCTGAAAGTTGTGAATGATAGAACTGAAAGAGGAGCACAATATTAATCGAAAAATTTCAAAACCAATTTACCAAATATGAGTCACAAAAGCAATTTATTTTACAGACCGTCTAAGACTATTTTGAAAAAAAAAAATACACACTATCGAGACGCATTGAGAAAAGCGTGCGATTAAGGAAAATTTCCAAAGCACTACTTAATTCTTATTCAACGTAAAATCTTAAGATGATCTAAAGTAATTAAAAAGATAAATTTTAGTGCTACCTCACTGTAAAAATATTTTGCAAACCAAGGAGAAACGATGTACTGAGTCTGAAGTAAAAACTCGAAGATTTGTGGGAAAATTATCAAAAGTGTCAAACTTCAACGGCCTAGGGGCACGTGTTATTATTGACCGATCGAGTTCAAATTTTGCACACGTTACTTTTTATTATAGTGTCACAAAACTAGGGGGCGTCACTTGTTGAATTCCGAAATTTTTTTTTCCCCATATAAATAAGGACCACCCTAATATACATATATGATGTATATATCATAGCGTGATGTACTTAAAATAGTTTTTTAATACATTGGTGTCTTATTAACGCAGGTGAAACCGCGGGGCACAGCTAAAAATAAATAAAGGGAAGTATAATTTGTTTTTCAATATTATTACTGACCCAAGCAACGCTGGGTATGTTTGCTGATTTATAAATATTTTTCTGACTTGGTCAAAATAAAGCGCTTATTTTCTCGTTACACAAAACATTATCAAGTAACGCAAAATCAACATTGCGCTAATTTGAAAGTTAATGTTTAATTTTTAAACAAAGCAATCCATTAAATAAGACTAAAGGTTACACTAAAATTAAAAAGAAAAAAAATCCACCACATAGATAAAACAAGCCCTTACATAAGTAAAATAATTCACCAAATAAGTAAAATCAAATATACGGTAGATGGTTTTTTGGGGTGGTTTATCGAGGTTTTCCGAGAGGAAAATTCATAGATCGACCCTTCCAGATGAGAGCAGATGCGTAAGATATTTTATTTATCGTAGCCCATCATGCTGTTTGTTGCGAAGCTTTCATGTGTCATAAGGTAAATGCGATGGATACAATTCTGCATGATGATGAAATGTACAGCTGAAATGTACAGCTCCATGACGGCGTTTGATATTACGTTTTACCAGAATCCCCCCCCCCCTAATGAAAATAGTTTAACGTATTAAGCATAAAACTTCTCTTTTTCGACAGAAATCTTGATTTGTAATAATGGCTCGTTTACATGATGAGTTGGCGATGCCATTGCACTGCGTTAGAGCCATCACTGATCTGTGGTTAGAACAAAAGCGTCAATGAAATGTCAAATGATCTAGTAATTCTTTCTTGCTGATTTTAATCTGAAAAGGCAGCATTAATAACATAAAAAAGAAAACCAATAAAACATAACAAAGAAATGAAACTATAACAATGCGTGGGAGTTTATTGTAGCTTTGAGAAACGGAGCTTCAACATCCGATGTTTTTTTTTTTGGAGATTAAAATCTGAAATGACAAAAATAATGACTGCAGGAAACGTGAAAAAGAAACAAATATACCTTATAACATTTTGAAATGGCGCACTTTTCTTTTTCAATAAGATCTACAAGAAGACTACTATGTAGAAGCAAAGAGGTGTGTTAGTGGAAAATTAAAAAAAAAATGGAGATAGCTGGGCCAAACAGTAGGACTAACCCTCCTGTGTATATCCTAGAGAAAAATGGTACTAGTAGAATTGGTTGGTAAAGCCGTTCAGAATGATTTGGAGAAACCTCTCAATGAAAGCCAACCTACGGTTTGAGCTTTGAACGCATTTTACTTGAATTTTTAAATAGTCCAAACGCACTCCTTTACTGCCCATAGTAAGTAGTATAATTCAATGCTCATTGAATTATACGTAAGTGCAAAAATGTGGTAGAAATAAAATGAAGAATTTCTTTCAACGAAAACTCCTCTCATCCTAAAAATTTTGAAGTTAACGGTAAAGGAAATGAATTATGTAAGAAATGGTTTGCTAATTCTTAAGCGAACAGATTGTTTTGATTTTTAAAAGTTGCAGTAAAAATAGGTAGCAAGATTAAAATTTAAAAATGGTGTTAAAAATTTTCGTTTAAATAAATTTTCGTCGAATAAAAATTAAAATAGCTTCAACCAAAATTTGCCGTATAGATGCGAATTAATTATTCTAGATTTTGAAATATCTTCAAGGAGTCTTATGCTGAATTCTTTTGCGTTTTAAAATTTGGCGCAAAATTCTTCGAATAGATATTAGGAAATTTACAGGATGAAATGTTCAGGTGAAGATCTTTCGAGGAAAAAAAAAATGTTCGAGTTGGACTTTCCCTTCGAAAGTTATCAGAGACGGGTAGATGGGCAATAGATAAATTTCAAATTTTTTTCTTAACTTTTAAAAAAAGTACATTTTTTGCTGACTTTTAGCTGCACTCTCTGTCTATTGCTAAACATCAGTCCTTCCTTCACTCTTTTAGAATTTCTGGAAAATTAGTTTAAAAAAAAAGCTTAAAAAAGTTAACTCTGGTATGTTGCTTTTCTTTTAAATAAATATGTACGAGGGCTGTTCAGAAAGTATAGAGACTGAATGAATTCTATTCATTTCAGAAAACCCCTGGCGGCGGGACTGTGCGCATGATGCACGCGCATATTTCACTTCGTCTCAAAAAAATCGGCAGGTGTGTAGAGCGCGTCGTTCAGTCACACTGACTTCTTTCATGTGGAGTGTTTGCGTGCGTTCGCCGAAAACAGAAAATGTGTGAAAACACGGAGCAGCGAATCTCAATCAATTTCTGCTTTAAGCTCGGGAAAACGGGCACTGAAACCTACCTTTAGAGAGGCTGTTCGCAGAAAACGACCGGTGTTGTGGGTGTCCTCTCGCTGGATGCTTCATCATAACGGAGCCCCAGCGCAAACCAACAATCTTGTGCAGCACTTCCTGATAAAACACGAAAGAACCCAAGTAGCACATCCTCCCTACTCGCCAGACATGTCACCTCCAGATTTCTTCCTATTTCCCAATATAAAGAGCACCTTAAAAGGACACCAGTTGCAAGACATTGAAACCATAAAACAGAATTCGACGAAGCAGTTTTCAGGCCATGCCAAACGCAGAGTTCCAGAAATGCTTCGAGGACTAGAAACGACAATAGACCAAGTGTAATACTGTCAATGGAGCATATTTCGAAGAAGATTGACCTTTTTATGTATGTATGTTTTTGCATAATAAATTCAGTCTCGATACTTTCTGAACAGCCCTCGTATACGTTTACAATCTTTAACTTAAGAGGAGGACATTTCTAGGATTTTTTATCCCTAAATTTGTACTCACAAATAGCGTACAAAAGCGTGCTTAAAAACCGCAGTACATATTTAGTTTGATTTACATTTCGTTGAAACTGCACAGCAAATCATTCCATCATGTCTACAAAAATAAATAAAAAACATTCAAAGACCCTATTCCAATGGTGAAAGAAATAAAATCAAGATATAAGAATCGAAAAATACGAGTCTCTGCTTTCAAACTTTCTGAAATATTTTACCAAATCGTGAAATCTGGGACTGTCTTTTTCACTTTTCGCCCAAAGGAACTTAATAAATCTCACTTCTAAAAGCACTTTCTATTACTTGCTCTATCGTTGAGAATTCATCAAATTCATGGCGTAATTTAATTCAGGTTTCGGACAGGGTTTAGTTCGAAGCATGAGCTCAATGCAGAACATTTTCTAGATAAGACATAATATAGGGTCATTCCATGGAAATGTCAACCTCAACCTCAGAATTTTTTTTCCACAAAGCCTTAACTGTGACCTATCATTTCATTCAGCATACTTTCTAGTACATAAATCCAGTAACAGTTTGCAAAAATTTCATTCGGTGTTTTTCTTCTGGCTCTAAACATGCGAGGTAGTAAAAAAGGCTTAGCATACGCAAAAAACATGCGTCTAAGTTTTCTTGTGCAATATAAAATTTTTTGAAAATCTTTAAAAGAACTATGTTTATTCTAAATGATTAGATGTTGGGCCAATAAAATTGACTGTTCTTTTTGCATACATTATAAGATAAGTATTTAATTAGTTTCGTTATTTCACTGAAAATATTTACGTTACGTTAGTCACGAAAATGTACTGTTTTCTGCTTAAAAACTAAACCAGATGATTGAACCAAACAGATTTTTTTTTCTTACATCTGTGTCATATCTACTTAGAAAGTGCAAAATATTTATTTTAGTATCAGTAGATATAAAATAATTAGTGTGATTAACGTAACATTTGAGCTGTGACTAACGTAACAGTTCGCATGTGACTAACGTAACATTTTAAAAATGACTGCTAATATTTAAAACTTATTTAATTTAATGTAAATTTTCATGAACAATTTTGAATATGTAGGCATTCTATATTTATTAAAAATATAAAGGGTGAAAAATACCAGTAATATTACATTGCAGACCTTCTGTTTACTTAGAAAAATACTTTTTAAAGGTCTTTATAAAAATACTTCCATTTTAAAGAATTATTAAAAAAGAAAAAAAGGTGAGTAAAGCAAAATGAGTACTCCGCTGAATGTGCATTCAATACAAGATTCCAAGCTTAAGAATTAAGATAATAGAAATGGTCTTAACAAAGGAGAACGTCTCTGTTTTTTAGAAAATACATCTCCACCTATTATTAAAATGAAGTAATGGCTGCTCGTTGGAAAACATTTGAAGATGTTACATGATACAATGAGAATAAACGCTGCTGCCATATATTTCAAAAATGCAAGAATGATCATTTAGAAATTCAAATATTTGCGGTGATATCTGGAATTAAAATGCATTCTGCAAAAGCGTTCGATTTTTTTCAATATTACATTTTAATTCAAAAAGATGCACAACACTATTCGTTCGATGAATCAGTTAACCTTAAAATATAATATGCCATTGAAAAGTACTATGGAGTTTCTTATGACGATAACATCGGCAGAATACTAGAATTCGGTGAAACTATCAACTTGCATAAAGTTAACTTTTTAAAAGAGAGATATTTAGGATTTAATTAGCCCAAGAGTGATGTTATTCAGTTTCTAAAAGCAGTTTTTTTATTTGTTCATTTTTTTTCGCATATTCAAATTGAGTTAATTAAACTGAATCCTTCCATTCAGTTTCTTACACTAATATAGGAAAAAAGTAAAGAAAGAACCATAATGCAACACAAAGAAGGCTCCTAAAAAGTGTAAAAGAAATATTAGAGAAAGAAATTAATTATAAAAAGTTTTTTATATGCATTCGTTGCTTGTTATTCGATGGTTACGTTAGTCACGTTACGTTAGTCACACACAGTTTTCAGTAAAAGTACCATTAAGGGCCAAAAAAGATTCATCTGTAACAAATCTGTAGTACATTTTTAAAAAGAGATTGTTTACCTCTTACAAATATATCGGCCAATTTTAAATGCCTGCGTAAGTTACAGAAAAATTTGTCTCGTAATATAAGCATTGTTTCTCAAGGTTGCAAAAATGTTACGTTAGTCACGATGCCTTTTTTTGGTGAAAAAACACCTACCAGCGCTTATTTTGCTTCAAATTCTTGGTAGAAATGAAAATAGTCACCTTGTACATTTTAAATCTGCATATTAAACCAAAACACATTTATTTTTACTCCCGGTGTAAGTAAAAAGAGTTTGAAAATCAGCTGCGAATGTTACGTTAGTCACTATGGAATGACCCATTATTTTTCATTAATCTACATGTTGCAGCAAATATTTGAAAACTCTGAAAACAATGCTAAGAATTTTCAAACATGAATGTCAATGTACCAAACCAAAAAGAATATATTTTGTCTTATAATCACTTACTTACATAAAGAGCACAGATAGTTGCTTAGTGACAAAATCAATCTAAACAGTGTTTTCTTTCACTGAGCCCGCATAAAAAAGCGTCATCTCAAACTACAAACGAACTTCCTATCATTCGGAAGAAATTGAAACAAATTTCCTTCCTTTACAGACTAATTTCTATTTTTTACGGGAGAAAATCACTTACTTCCCACAAAGCAATTACTGATGAAAATACGTTATTTATCCTTACAAATGCAAGGAATCGGAACCTCTGCTATTTTGCCGCTTGGATGGGAATAACAAAATTAATTTAGACCCGAAGGTGATTAGTTAGAGCGCAAAGGAGGAATCTGGGAATTCATCCTTATAACTGATCAATTAGTATGGAAGCCTACAGGTAGATGAAATCGTTCACGTGAACCAGAGTTTCGTAGATCAAAGCAGTTTCTCGGATTATCTAGTGAGCAAGAGAAACAAATCTTTCTTTGTCTGAATTTTTCATTAAAAGGAAGATACAAAATCTCATCTCAGAAATGAGCTTGAGTTTTGACGTATTTTCTTGTTTTATGTGCAGTTATCGAAAATTTCTGCAAGTAGTTTAATTCATGTTATCGAAGAAATTCTTTTAATGAAGTTTTAAACTCTACTAGCATTACTTGAAGCAAAAATTTAACGATTTTTTTAGTATCTTTCCTCGTTCCTTTGTGTTCCAATATAACCATTTGCCTTCTTTTCGAATCAATAATACAAATTCAGTTTGTAAGAGTAAAAGCTTTTGCGGCCGGTGTCAATTCTATTAAAAGATTCTGGGATGTTGTGCCATAGTCTGAGAGTAGTAACTCCAAACGTTTCGACCGCATCTGCGGCGATCATCTTCAGTGGCAACGTGGACGCAAATTCCTGGGAAGCGAATTCATAGCAACTGATGCAAGTATCGAAGTAGTGTTAGTATTTATGAAGGGAGAGCAAGTGCCTCTTGGTTCTGGTCTGGAATTAGCAGATGAATGTCTGTCCTAGTTTCAGTTTGACTAGAGATAGAGCTCTCTTCGTTCTGGTCGGGAATAGGCTGCTAAATATTCGCCCTCAATGCTGGTTGGATGAACGGTTTCTCTCGAGATAATCCGAATAAGTACGGAATGCCAGATGATTTTTTTTGCCACAATTTTAACAAGAAGGAAGAAGGAATACAAATTAACCAGCTCTGCTTCATCGTAGCTTCCAAACGGATGGATTCATTTTGCGAATTATTATTTTTTTGTTCGAAAAGTGATTCTATTAATTAAAACAGCGAAAACTAAAATTCTTGAGTTTTTTGCAGTAAAAACTTACTAATTAAGGCATTTAAACTGTTAGCAATAGTCACACCAACGAACATTCCTGCACGCGATGGAATTTGTTTAAAACTTCCAAATTGTACCTACCCAATTGCAATTATAACCCCTTTTTGTTAAGTTTTTAATACAATTATTCACGCGATATGTAACGATGTCACCATCAGACAAGGAGAGAGTATTCAACGATTTGTAGATTTCTATCTGTTGCCATTTGTTTCGGTTTATATGTACAGTACTTGTAACTGATTGTAGTTAGCAAGTTTTTTTTAAAGAATTTTCAGTTTCCCCTCTTACTTCTGCTTTTTTGGCTAGAAAAGCGAGATTCATCTTAATCGACCCTAAGGGTAGAGGAGTCTTTGACTTTTTAGTTTCGTATCAGTTCCTGTCGTTACGTAAATTTACCTTAATTCACATTAATATCTTCTTATTAAATTGAGTTGTTGCTATCTTCGTTATACTTCGGTTTATTAGTTTTTACGTATTTTTGTATTATCATAGTTTCAGGCAGTACCCAGTTCTTTTACTTACAATGATCATGGTGTTAAATCGTATTACATTTTGAAACAAAGTTTCAAAATCGATTTGAAATGTTTGCTGTTTCATGACAGCGTTTCTTTCAAAAAGTAGTCAATTTTATGCATAATGCTTGAATTTTTCACTCATGAGCAGTGATTAATTCTTCCTCATAACTATTTGAACTTATTTTAAAACAAACATTAATTCACAACACTTAAGATATAAAACAATATTATAAAACAGAAATTTCCTTTAACAATGGGTCTCATTTTTAATACCTTACATAAAATTTCTGTATCAAGAAGATTGACACCTACTTTAAACTAATCTTCATACCAAAACATTTATTAGAGTCTAAACAGTTCTTTATGTTCATCTATTGTCTAATTTTAATTAATACAATGCCATATCGAATAGATAACGAATAGATAAGATCGTTACAAAGCATACTTGATCTGTAAAGCGTTAGATCAATAGAAAAGACAAAATTAACAATAGACGTCTTTTGCAGAATCGCATTCCTGTCTTTTCAAACATTTCAATTTCATTCATATTAGAGCAACAACCCGCAATAAGTACATCTTTCATACAGTTAAGAATCATAAATAAGTTAATTCATGGGGTTCAAACCTTTCAATTCAAAAGATGGAACGTGTTAATAAAACACGCTCGAAGCAGCCCTTTCAGCACGGCGCAGTGATCATCAGGGATAAACGCAGGAAGGAAATCACATTCCCTTGCATGCCTGAAGAACTTCCTAACAGATACGGATGTAATTGAAATGTCATTAATGTATGTACTTTTGGAATCCTTTAAATTTTGCCCTCCTCGGAATATTTCATTGATGCTTCACTAAACGTGAAATATATTTTCGAAGAAAAGAGAACAGTTTGTACTTGAAACCTCTGCAGCGGATGTATACAACGATTTATACGTACGTGTATAGAGAGAAAAAGAGATACAGACAGAGAGAGAAGGAGAGCAAAAAGTTCTATACTGTAACTGTTAGTTTCGACTTAGAGAACTTGTTGCAAGTGAAAAGGTATTGAAATAAGAAGTTTGAATCTGCCATAATGGGGTTGTTTCCTTCAGTCAAAAGTAGCAGGGGAGACCGGGGTTAGTTGTTACACGGGGTAAGTTGTTACGTTCGAATTTAAAATTAACCGCTAGTGAAATCTAACTTTCCTTGCACTAGATGATAGCTCTCACCCATCTGCATTCCCCAACGGTCACTGGAGGTATTGCAGTCAGTAGCAGGGAGAGTGCTCAAGGGAAACGTTTTTTTTTTGAGTCTGGAAGTAATATTTCTTTCCGCTGCTTTTTTTTTCTATTTGTGACGAAGCCGTTGCAAATAACAGATTGATTTCTATATTACACGTAAGCCTACATTTTCAAGAAAGTGCTAATATATTTAAAAGTTTTGTTCAAAGATATAATACCAGTAATATGTGCCGATTTCAAGTGGCGTCTTATGTGGCAAGTTGTTACAGTTTTGTTGGAATTAGTTGTAACAAGTAACAACTTGCCCCATGCAAGTTTTAATTTGAAGTTATGTTTTCTTTTTAAAGGTGATATGGCGTGACACTATAAAAACAAGACGGACTGGGGCAAAACACCTAAAGAAACATACCTGGAGTGGGTAAAGAAGTGATGGCAGTTAGTTCATTACGAAAGGCATCCGATCAAAACGAAATTAAGTTTCATGATAATACAGAGATTCTGCAGTAAGATGAAAAATGATGGTAAGCAGTATTTCTGATCTGTTTCACTACATGATAAAATACTGTAGTTGGATGACGATAATAATAATAATAATAATAATAATAATAATAATAACAACTCTGATATATTTCATTCTATGATTTAATTTATTGTAAATATGCAGTATGGTTGAATAAGTAATAATAATAACAGCAATGATAATAATAATAATAATAATGTATTATTCGAATGTAGATCTTTTCCAACAATGCAGACAGTGCAGAAGTGAAGAGGTCCGCAAGCGGAAACCATAGGTCAGCGCCACTTTAACAGATGCACCAGTAAAAAAAAGTTTTACAAGCCGAAGCTGTGGAGCAAAAATCTGTGAAAAGGAAATAGTCTCTATCAGAGAAGAAATCAACAGGCACAAAGACAAAAAAAGTGCAGAAAGGTGCATCTAAACAGTCCGTCGATGAAGATGATGAAGACTGGTTCTGCATAGAGTGCGCTAAACCGTACTCAGAACCCCCCCCCCCCCCCAAAAAAAAAACAACTAAATGGCTTCAATGTCGTAATTGTGACGAATGGGCGCTTGACCGATGTGCTAAGTTTGGAAACTGATATATGCTTGTAAAAATTGCAATTCGGAAAATGATTATGATGATGGTAGTTTATCGGAATAAGTCATTAATGAAGTAAATCTGTAAAGCCAAAAGAGATTTGGTTTTTAACTTGGTTAAGAATTTTTAAAATTGTAGCAGAATAACCAAAAAATGTGTAAGAGTCATTTTATTACTTATGTATATCGCATGTAACAACTAACTCCATATATAGTGTAACAAAATGCCCCGTGGTGGGGTAAGTTGTTACAATGTACATATATTCAAAAGACTTGAAATATTTTGGAGTAGTGGCTTCTAATCATTTTTTAAAAAATATATTATAAATGTTAAACAATCTAGAAGCATTTTAAAGTTTCACACATGTAAATACTTGAAATAGTTTAGGGTAAAAAAATATTGAAAAAAACTGTAACAACTAACCCCGGTCTCCCCTACTTTTTGTCACCGAAATTGATAGAATAAGCAAAATAAAAAACATTGACCCAGAAAATACTTTCATTTTCCCAACAGTTATTTTTTGATTAATTTTTCGAAATGTCCGATTTTTCAAGCAAGGCGTGGTCTTGATGACATCACAAATGATGCTTTTTGGCGCATATGTCTACCGCATTTCCACGTTACGATAATCAAGAAGCGAATTAAAATTGCGTTCTACGCTTGCTATCAACCATATCGTTGCCAATACACGTGAGTAAAGATGCGAGTTGAATATTTTGCTCTGTGAATGGCAACATTGAATGGCATTTCGTCATTTGTGATGTCATCAGCAGAAGCGTAAACAATGAAAGCGCACCGATTTAAGTAATTTTTAAAAATAATAAACTTAAACAAATTATTTAGAAAATGGTCAGATAATATGTTTTTAAACATGCTCTTTCAGGAAAAAAATACTTTTAAAAATTTTAAAACTATCCAATTACTGCTAAAAATTACAGGGTGTTTTTAAAAATTCACAGAAAAGCAACAAATCGTCGTATGAATGTGCAGTTTATGACATAATACTTCACTGGGTCAAGATTTTTTTATGACATCGTAAATAAAAAAGGAAAAAAAAAAAGAAAAGAAAAAATAAAAGGAAGAAAAGAAAGAAGTGTAACTGTTAGTAATTCCTGTGACGACTTTAAAGTCCCTAGTCCCAGTAAGAAAAGCAAACGTAGTGTAAGGGGTTAAATAATTTCGTTAAACAGAACGCAATACCTTTTATCACCAGAGTTCAAGGTATGCACCGTATGTTTCTCGAACCACATCCAAACGGTACTCAAGTTCATACCATATCCACAACCGGTACTCAAGTTCATACCATATCCACAACCGGTACTTAAGTTCATACCATATCCGCAACCGGTACACACATTTAACTCTGGTAAGGAGATTTATTGCGTTTAATAAAATTGTTAAACATCTTAGATAAATTTTATTTTCCCTTACTGGGACTTTATGTCCGTCACAGGAGGGTTTTTTTTTTTTTTTTTTTTTGTTTTTTTACGATATCATAAAATAATTTTCTGAACCTGTGAAATATTGTGGCTCAAAACTTATATTATTACGAGAATTTGTTGCTTTTTTATGAATTGTAAAAATGTGACGAAGACTTTTTGAACAGCCTGTATTAATAAAGTTAAAATAAGTGATTGCTAAAGCCTTAAGAGTGGAATAAACGAGTTATAAACTCACGAAAATGAATGACACTTTCAACTTTTATTTATCCATTTCTGCCAAATAATCATTTTTTTCGTTGATTTTTTGATTCAGTGTAATAAGCTATAAATCGTTTTACATAAGTAATTTATGAAAAGTTTTTAAATGCTTTGATCGTATTCTGTAACATAGTAGACGAATAACATAGGGAAAAAAGAGTCTTCAAAAAATTGTTCGAACCATAAAGAAAAGTTGAAATTACATAACAAGCATAAAATGAAATGATGATTCTAAAACTTGTTCTATTTGCAATTTTAAGGAAAAAAAAACTTGTTTTTTATCATTAAAAATTTATCAGAGTGTACATTTAACGGTTCAAGTTAAATGTCAGAAAAAAAGTATAAGACATATCTTGTTTTTTGACTATAGAATTCAAAGTGACTGATTAAGCACAGAAGCTGTACTGCTCAGGCTTCCTAAAAATATTACCAGGTTAAATCTAATTGTTTATTTAACTTTTAAAATGACTGTTGCAGAATGGGCAATATTAAGCGTTAAAATATTGGAGCATAAAAAAAGCCTTTTTTTTTGTGCCAGTTGTACTGCTATAACAACAAATAGCAGTTTACTGCTATAACAACTGCTACCCTGCTATTTGTATGTTAAAGGTATAATTTAACTCATATTTTATATTTCTGTTGCATTTTAGCACGATTTTAAATCATATTTTTAATCCTAATGATTCGAAGCTGGGACATCTAGTATTTTCCTTTTTGTTAGGAAACAAAATATTTTTTGGCATTCAAGAATTAAGTAGGTACAAATTATTGATACTTAATTATGAAAAACTAAATGGAGGAGCAATAAAATATCTGATCAATTGTTAGTAATTTTTAAAACCTATAAAAGAAATTCAAAAAAAAAAAAAAAAAAAAGAAAGTCGGACACATAAAGCAAATAAAGAGCCAATAACAAGTACAAATCTAATACAGGGATACATTGTTAAGTTAGACTTCATTCAGTACCAACACCTCTACAGATGGTTCGTGATTTGTGCTAATAATATTTGTGAATACTAATTTGCTTATTATTATGGTGTCTAAAGAAATTTTGAACCAAAATGTTTCTACTCAAATAATCAAAGTTAATATCCAAATTAACAATAAAATAAAAGAAAACTCCTTTCTAAACTTTGATTTCGTTAAAAATAGTTGAGGAAGAGAAAAAAACCTGTTATTCACATTTTTAATGAAATTTAAAAGGTTTTGAAGCTTCAGGGAATTCTTTAATTCGTTTGGAAGTGAGTTTTATTCAATGAATTAATTATCTGCTTTGATCTTTTTTTGGTCAGGTCTCAAAGAGAAAAAAATAGTTCTGACTTTAAATTTTTTTTCTGATTGGGATTTAAGTGCGAAAAGACTCAATTCTCTGTGGAACATAACGAATCTCCATTTTGTTTTCCCTGAGCTTAGTTTCGTAAATTAAGAAACATTTTAAAGCTATTTGTACACTACAGTAAAAGTAATTTCATAGTATAAGGATACAAATTTAACATACATATATAGCCCTTTGAAAGTTTGTTTAAAAAATAATTGAAACTTTCAATAAAACAACTTTCTTTTCTTCTTTTAATTTTTAAGGAAAAATTCATTTATGAGTTATCCGTCTTTAATTATTGATATTGAAATATACTTTCGCAACTATGCATGCCAAAGTTTTTGGTTCATAAATTTCTATTGATGTATATCAGTAGAAAGTTCTTATTTTTCAGACAATAAGGAAAGGAAGTATATTCAAAAAAAAAAAAAAAAAAAAAAACGGTTTTAATAAAGCAAAAATGTTGGCACTATATATAGCTTTTACGAATGCATCATGTTAACTTACTTCGTAAAGATAGTGCTATAATTTCCGTGCAAGTAAAAGAAATGTTAATAGGAAAGCTACAATGTGTGATGTGCAAAAAAAAGTAGTTATTTTATTGATATTCATTAATTTCATATCAGCATTACATTTTGAGCAATGTTCTACTGAAATAATAAATACTTAGTTCGAAATAGTAACTTTTCAACAATATATGCAAATTTACTTTTCCACAAGTGTATAAAATCTGGCTAGGTCTTTTTTTTTTTTTTTTTTTTTGTGGCACGATGCACAGTGCGGCGCTTTTATGGTCGAAGTGGACTAAAGTCGTTCTTGACGGGATTTTTTAATATATATATTATTATAGCGTAGTTACAGTTTCCTCAATTTTTAACGCTCGACAAACAAAGAAAGGAGGTTATAAGTTTGACGTGTCTGTGTACAGTGGCGGATCACCGCATAGGCGCATGAGGCGATAGCTGGGGCCTCCAGCAAAGTAGGGGGCCTCGGAGCCACCAAGTGTCACACCCTCAAAATTATAGTTTTCCATGGTAAATCCTCAAAACTTATGGAAATTGATAGATAATCATGGATTTTAGGCGCGGGATGATTGCTCCCGATAGAGCTAGGGCCCCCTGAGTCTTAAGGGGCCCCAGACTTCAGGTGCCTATGTTTAGATTTTCCCAGGAGTTTGGATTTTCCTCATTCTTCCCAGAATTTTAGTACAAAATTGTCTGTTTTTAAATACTCCACAAAACTATCTAGTATTTTCCGATAAAATGCACAGTTAGTCTTGCTAGAATAATTTTTACCGTTCTAAGTAGATTTTTGGCCGAGTACTCTGTACACTCAGCCACTTACTACTCGGCTGAGTAAAGAGTATGCATCTTGTTAAAAAAAAAAAAACACTATTGATCATGAAGATATTTGATTTAATTGGAATAGCCAAGAACAGGCCCGGATCTGCGTACTCGCAGATCCCGCAGTGCAGGGGGCCCACGTCCATAAAGGGCCCAACGGCCCAAGAAATTTAAGGAAAAATTAAAAAAAAAAAAAAAAAAACTTGCACTAATGCTTATTAACGTTACAAATATACACTGCTGACCTCTGGGGAGGAGCCCTACAGATTTTGATGCAGGGGGGCCCAAAATTTATAGATCCGGGCCTGGCCAAGGACGTGTCTAGAGGGGGTTAGACCCTCCCCCCAAACAAACGATAACCAGTCGTCATTTGTCGCAGTATTATATCAGTCTTCAAAATATCCCAGTCGTCATTTGTGCGATTATCCCGAGTCTGTGTTTTTAAGGCAAGCAGGACTTACTAAATGGGATATAACTTGACGTAATTCGACCTCTTCGAATGGTCACTTTTCTTGACGAACAATTATATTGCCCTTCCTTATCTAGAAGGGAGAAGTTAGCCGAAGGGAGCAGACAGATCTGTGGGGGGTCCAGATCGAAGCTGTCGGCACAATGGCACAGCTGTGTTTTCTTTCTTTACTTTTTGCAAAGATTCCCGCTTTCCCACCAGTAAAACCAACCCGTAACAAGATAGTTTTATGACGTATTTAGTTAAATAAGTAATTTGGAAAAGGCGGGAATTTTTTCTTTTTCTTTTTTTGGAGGAAGAACGAAGAACGTCGTTCGTCGCTGTTTTGATTCTCTCCTGCTCGTGAACGTGCTTTGCTCTGTGTCTGCAATCAACGACAAGACCATTCTTTTTGAGATAAGTTTAATAATATGTTTTAAGAACTTTAATTTTTAGAATAATGCTGCTATCATGGTGTTAAATGATGATATGGTATTTTGAATATAATAGATTTAATATATATATATATACTGTTCATTCTTTTTTAAATTATATTTCCATTACAGAGAAAAAGAAAATCTGTCAATTCATTGCAAAAACGCTTTATAAAATTACTATAAAAATTTTAAATGCCTCTGCTGCGAAAGTAGCTGATTTTGAGTGTTCTCTTTCTTTCACTGGTGTGATTTGTTTATGATATGTTTTACAATTTCTACTTCATAAAGATTGATTTACTCATTAAAGGTAAACGTCTTATAGGCTCCCAAAAGTGTTCGTACACTTTGAAATTTTTTAGTAAAACCAAAATAACGCGAAAATGAATTCGAATATGAAGTCCAATATTTTTTCACATCATGCCTATGTCATTCTAATTGCAACCCAGTAGTTTTTTCAAAATATTGACGGATCTTCTTTTTGAAATGGGTCAAAAAACGAAGAGACAGAGAAATAACGCGCCACAAAAGTCATCGTACACTCAAATATTTTTGATTAAATTCATGATTAAAATGATCATATGTTGTGTTTTTATTATTTTTGCATTGTGCTGACCCTTAAAAGTCATTTGGCTTTAATTTTTTTGTCTATTTATTCCTTAATATTGTGCTTATTTCTTTAAAATGGCTGGTATTCGGGAAAAAAAACAACAAACACCATTCGAAATTTGAATTTTTTCCTTACAGTAGCGGTAAATTGGCTTGAAATGTCTCTAAATTAGTTAATTTATTCCATTCTATTGTAAAGTGCTTGATGAAAATGCTTTAAAGAAAGGAATCGGACCGAAAACAAGGTAAGAAAAGGTCAACCTGCAAATAGCGTGATCGAAGATTTCAAGTTAAAAAATGTAAGAAAAAATACACATTTGAGTAGTGTAAAAACTTCTGCAGAGTTAAATGAAACATTTTACATTTAATTTTCACCTAAAATTGTTCACCAAGTTCTCTGATTAGCTGGATTAAATGGGACCTCTTCCCACAGAAATTTTCTTGATCGTGCGAAAAACAGAAAGCTTATGCTTTTCGTTGCGAAATCAATGATAAATAAGCTCAAACCGTTTTGGAATTATGTCTTACTTACACACGAAAATAAATTTAACATTTTTGGTTGAATTGTTGCATAATTGTAAATAGAAGAAAAAATGAGGAACTTAATCTTGAGAACTTAGTTGAATCAGTTAATCAGAACGCGGTGAAGGTGTTCTTGTGTGAGGGTGCATATCAGCATCAGGACTCAGTAGTTTGGAATTTTTTGATGAAATAATGAATCATTTAATATAGTTTAAAAACCATTTTTAAACTCTAAGCCAAAAATTTGGTTATCGGAAACAACTTTGATTTTTATCAAATTAACTATAAGGAGCACATGGTTTTCAACGTTTCCGTCTAGTGCTTCGAAAACTGTCCTAACGTTTAGAAAATACTCCCTCAATCTCCAGATTTAAACTTAATCTAACATATTTAGAGATATCTGGAGGCTACATTACGAAAATACGGCTTTGAAACGAAAGTAGAGCTAGAAACAGTAAGACTCGATGTGTGGTTGAACACTTACTCTGAAATTACGCAAAAAAAGAAAGAAAAAACAATGAAATCTATTCCCAGACGTTTAAAAGGTGTTGTTGATACTGCATGATATTCTACTAATTAATAACTTAATAAAAAGTTAGATTATTCAATAATATATAGAATTTTTTTAAAGTGTACGAAGACTTCTTTGAAATAAAATTTCCGGCACTTTTTGGTTTTTCCTTTTTAAAAAATTGAGTTTTAACCCGCCCACGAAAGGAGGAATTTCCAAAAAATGCTTTTTTTAGCACAGGGCTTCCCAGTTCACAATGCCATTCTGGTGGCCACGTACTTTCACCTGTGAAATGCCTTCCCCCAAACAAGACCAAACAAGGTTGAGTCTAAAGGAGATAATCCCTTTTGAATCATGACAAGTGAAGTTTCAGTTCCGCCCACATTCCTTACCCTTCTACGCTTCATTGGAGCCACGTGGAGTTGTGGAAGTTGAATATATAGCTGTATTTCCTTGCAATGAAGAAAAGGTCTTTTAGAATTCTTAAATTTTCTTCAAAATAAATTATTTTACATCTGAAAAGATAGCCAATTTTGAAAAGTATTAACAGTAATATTTATTTTTTTGTTGAATCATATTTTTATAAATTACAGTAATTTTTCCTTTCAGAAACTATTAATTTTCACCGCCTATACGAATAAAGCTTTTCTGGATCAAATATTTCTCCATAGATGCAATGTAAAGAATCCCCACTTATAATCAAATAATTTCCCCGGATAATCAAATAATATATTGGTCAATTTTCGCAATTTTTTTTCTGCGAAAAATTTTGCATGGTTAAAACAAAATTAAGCAAGCACATTAATTACTTTAAAATATGAAATATTTATTTTTTGCCAACAACGGGCGAGAAAAACATCGTCAACATTTTCACATTCCATAAAAATATTTCCACTATTCCGTCTAATTTCTTTTGTTGTCAGGCATTTATTTCGGGGAGGATTTTACCTAACCTATTTCTCGTTAAATTTATATGGTCAATGAAGTTTGATTTAATTTGTTTATTGATTTTTGCTACAATAGGTTATTTAAATTAGATGCTGCCTTAAGGACATTAACATACTAATGTAAAAAATGACGTATCTCGTAAATGAAGGAAAGAAATCCAATTCGTTCACTATACTTCTTTTCTGATAAACTATTCAATGTCTTTATAAAAACTCAAAAGTATAGATTAGATGCTTGTACTCATATTCGCGCATTCGAAGTAATGCCTCTTGTAGTCAATTTTTTTTTAATAATAAGATACGTTAAATAATAGAAATGCACTTTCAAATTTAAATAATTTTAATCTTTTTGTCAGCGTGAGTCAAGTATTTAAAATTTGAAGGAAAATTTGCTTCGCTGTATCGTTTTGTACAAAAGAATGTTCACAATAATTACATTATAAATAATAAATACTGAAGATGAAGTCGTAAGTTTTCACACTCTTTTAATAACAATTGTGTATTTTTTTCAAGTGAAGTGCGAAAATAAATAACTGAATGAAATATATAGTAATAACAATTTTTTTAACAAAAAAAGCAATAAAAAGCATTTTTTGGAATGGCTTGAAAATTTTCGAAGGTGGTTTGAACCCTAAAAATCCACACCGTACATACAGCACTGATATACTTAATGATTGTACTATTTACTGGCAGTGCCGGCTCGTGCCTTGAAAAGGTAAGGGGGCCAGATAATGGGCACACTCGCACCCCCCCCCTTCCCGCCTTCATACGCAGGAAAATACGGTACAATCCTTTTTTTATTTCTTTTTTTTTCAAGCACTTTCGCGCAAAAAGAATTTAAATAAATCAATGTTAGAAATTATTGCCTGAAAAAAGTGAGGGGGCCCGGGCCCCCTCTGGTCCCTCCCACGAGCCACCACTGTTTACTGGTATTCAATTACAAATGTTTTCAGTGAAGGGATCAGAAATTTCTGTTCGTCTTAGTGGAAATTTAACTTTTACGCACGTATTGTGAGCTAAATTTTAATGTAACTAAAAAGCAAATCAAATTAACCTACATAATACATTGCCGGCAAAAAAAAAATTACATTTAGTTGACAATTAAAACCTTTACATGCAAACTTCTTTTTATATTTTACTTGGCATGCTCCGTAGTTATTTGGTCGAATACCGAATATTCGTCTAGATTGTGGCCGAATATTTGGTATTCGGCCAATTCACAAGGGAGCATGCCAAGTAAAATCACGACAAGAAAAAGTTATGTAAAATTTTTAATTGATAACCAAATGTATTTTTTTTCTGCCAGCATTGTGCAAACTATGTAGAATCTATTTTTATATTTTTGTGAAGCGATACGATTACGAAGATATAAGCATTTCTTTCAAAAATGCCAATTTTATTTTAAGGTTTTCGGCTCATATCACGCAGAGTTTTCCGTCAACTGTTTACAGTTGGTTAAACCATGACAAATATGTTATAGTCAAGAAAAGTAATTGTTCAACATATTATTTTACACTAAAAATTTAAATGATGATGTTAACCTTATCTTTTAGCATAGCGTAAAACAAAATGACATCTTATGTAAACATTATAACATGGTTATAAATCTTTTTAAAATATTGACTATTTAAAGTACTTTTCCTATTTTTAAAAGTAAGCTGAATGGATTCATTAGTTCAGATTGCCTTATTATCAAAGTTTTTTTTTTTTTTTTTGCTTTCATCCTAATTGAACAATTGAATCAATTTCAGAACTTTTGTTGACTCTAAGCTGAGGAACATAGAAAAATGCCAAATTTTAAGAATCATTTCTTCTTAAAAATATGAAAATTATAATTCTAGGAAATAGTGGTTCCTAGAATTATACAACTGACAATTACTGTTTTCTAGAATTATAGTTGAAGGATTAGTGATTGTAGCTGGGGGGGGGGGGCTTACCTTTAATTTTAATTTGAATCATGCATTGGTGTAAACGGATCTACTCAAACTATTGCTAAAAATAGCTACTGCCATGAAATGAAAATAGCTAAAAAGCTGTTTTTTCATCTGTAGTATGAAATATATTATGTTAAATAGTTAATACCTACAAATTTTTGAAGATTTTTAAAAAAATCAAAAAAATAATATGATTTAAATAAAAAAATCCGATTTAAATAAAAAAAAAATCACGAACCCTGGATATACATCGTATTACTCAATTTAGAAAATCTCCTATCATAATTTAACGAGTGCGAATTTCTCCTTTTTTTCATACGAAGTTGCATGGCTGTTTTTATGTGTCAAATGCCAGTTAGATTGACTTGTTAAATAGCATGTATTAGGGAATTAATTTGAAACTTATGGCTGCAAAAGTAAGTATCTCAAAAAAAAAAAAAAAAAAAATTTATATCTGTCGCTACAAAAAGATTTGAGTTACAATAACGTTTTCTGTTTTATTTAAACCACTGGTAACCACCGCTTTTTAACCCAAGGGATTCACATACAAAGAAATTTCTCGGCCTGGAACACATACAAAAGCTCAATTTTATTTTCTAGATACCATGGGGAAAACGCTCAAAAGGAAAGAAATTTTCAAACCGAGAATTGCTTTTATCAACTAATTCAAGCTTTTTTAATTGATATGGAGTTTTCACCTGTTTTTAGAGTGCCGAATAAATAGAATCGATTGTTTTGAAAGCTAACAAAATATAATTTTAGATTCGGGCCAGATTGATCAGCTTCGAGGGCCACTTGTGGTTTGAGGGCAGTAAGTTTGGCGCTACTTTTAGAGGGCCGCTAAAAAAAAAAATAGAGGGCCGCTTTGAAACTCTCTGTCTCATGACGTCGTTGAAATGAGAGAAACAGCCTCATTAACGAAAAAATTGGAATTGGAGATACATACTTTTGTAGTTACAAGTTAAATTTTTATTCAGTGAAATCCCGTTACTACAAATAGCAATGCAACAAAATATCTGTTTCAGCAAAGTAAATGTTTATTCCTGATTTAATTGCCATTACAAGGCATAAATTCCATTACAATGAAACTCCCGTTACAACGAAGGTATTGCAGGGTCCAGGGTCCTTTGAAGTTCCTTGTAACGGGATTTCACTGTAGTATAAGTTGACTTTTTACAAAACGCTTAGCAAAATAAAACATGCGTCTTGTTTTGCCTAATGGTATGAGCTGAAAACGAACAACCAAGTTACCTCTTCTGAATGTTTCACAAATTCACTTATTGGATTTAAAATAGTAAAACGTTGTCACACACACACACAAAATAGAGCACTGCTCTGCTCGTCAAGCGTTGCCAAAAACTATTATCAAATTATAAATAAAATTACTGAATTTTAAGTGGTTCAAGATCAAAATAACACCATCTCGCATTCTATGGCGAGACTTCCAGTCTAGGTGATGTTAGAGCGTTATTCGATTACAGATTTTGGCTTTTATATGATGATGATTACTATTAAACTTATTTCAATAACTTTTTCCCATCAGTATTAGTACCTCTTTTATATAGCTACTGATTTATTACGTCTGATAATCATAGTTGACTGTATGATATAAATTCCAATGATTTCATATCACACATTCAAATATGACTTCATCAAAGTTCCTAACAAATTAATAAAATAATCTAAAATAAAATGTTAGTTAGGATGTCTCCACCTCGGTGTCCATTACATCTCTCAATAGTAAGGTACAAATGAAAGTGTTTACAAGTGTCCTTTTGGAGTTAACAGAGCGTGTAGAAGGGGAAGATAAAGCAACGCCTCTCTCACCGGGAGATCAGAGGGGAAACCAAGAAGGAATTTCACGGCCTGAGCCTTTTGGAGGTAGCTTTTTCTCTGGCAGTTTTCTACGTGCAAGTCCGTCTTGCGGGCTTTTTAACAAAACGTGATATTACGTGCAAATACGTGAGTCGGATATTTTTAAAAATAATTTTATGTAGTTTTGTTGAAAATAAATCATAGACCTTATAATTAAATACTTGTTCCGAAATATTAATTCTAACCAATGGATGGAGGCATATTTCATTGAAAGTCGTAGGTGTACGAACACTTTTAGGACCCACTGTACATAAACTGTAGTTGGGGCAGACCTAACCTGACAGCGTCGTAATGCTATAATTAAGAATTAGATCTGCGTAGCTTTCACAAAGCTGCCAGGTTAGGTTTTCCCCAACTATAGAAGTGCTTCAGTTTTATCTTCAGGAGTGTATATATGCCATATTCTGCACAGGTAAAGAGCGTGTTTTAATGCTTCGAAAAAAAAAATGATGGTAATGATTTAAAAAAAGAAAAACATCGACTTTAAGGTTTACTTGAAAACTTCTGCAGAATAAGGATTTTCGAATTTTGGATTTCAGAAGAAAATAAATAATTCCAGGAAAATACTGTCAAAAAATCTGGATACTCAGAAATTTTGATGTTTCTTTCATATTTTCTTCATTCTGTAAACGTAATACGAAAGAAATTCATCATCCAACTGAAGTCAAAAAATAAATAAATAAAGGAACGAAAATAAAAGGGCTTCATTGATGACTTATTAAATGACCCTCGAAAAATTACTGGCCCTAATGTTACAAAATATGGTCTTAAGAATCGCCTTTTTAAGACTTAAATTTCAGGAAATATTCGAGCAAGGGTCCCCGAACTGCCTTCCTTTAATATTATAAAAACATCAAATCTTTTGAACTACACTTAGAAAAAAAGTGGAATAGCCCCTGAGTAAAAAAAAAAAAAAAAAAATTGCTGAAGCTTTTAGGGCCATAATTTTTCAGCACCTCTTTCTTGAAAAATTGTTTATCATGTAAAGTTTGTCTACAATTGCGTTTTTGAAACTTCAATTTCGAAAATTGGGAAGGGGGGGGGGTTGAGAGAGAAATTGATTTCGGTCTATTTTGTAAAAACGATTGATCGGGGTCACTCTCTGGGCTCCATCCCTTACCCTAACGGAAATAAATATGGCCAGGGCCGATCCTAGGGTGTCGGCCGCCCGTGTGCAAAGACCTAATAAGCCGCCCCTCAAGAGTAATTTGCATATTTTGACTAATCTTTAACGTCTATACAGATCTTTCTTTAAATTTCTATGCCAGATTCGAATTTAAAAAAAAGGGGGGGGGGGACAGAAGAATGATCTTATAAAAAGGAAGAAATTTTGTATAGCATGAAACTCCTTAGGTACAATTTATATCTTTGAAGAAAGTAATAGATACCAAAATTTACTAGTCGTAAAAACGCATTTTATAGTCTTTCTTCGGTGACATCAGTGAAGGGATGGAGGAAGGGGAAGCGTGGGGGTAGGTGTCAGGGGTTCAGGGGAGGAGGATTGCTCCAAGAAAATTATCAAATTGGCGTATGAAAAATATTTTTAGTTAATCTTTTGTTGTGTTTGGTTGCAAGGACAAAATAATCAAATATATTTAAGGTGCTTGGAGAAATTTTCGAAATTCACGTCAAATATCGCAATTTTAGGGACTTTTTCGAGATTTTAGGTGAATGTAATGTTGCAGTTATTTCCTAAAATTCTTTCAAAATTGAAATCAAATTGAAGCTATTTTTAAAGACCGTAGTTTAGGAAGGATCGGCGTTCCTCCCGAAAAATCTCCGAAACTGAAATTTTAAACCCGCAATTTTGGGTTACTTTTGTTGACGTTGCAAGAGGGAGGGAGATTCAATCGTCTCCCATCGAAAGATTTCGAAATATAAGTTTAAAACACAAATTTAGGCAGTCTTTGGTGATGGTAAAGGATTTGGCGGCTATCCTCCGGTAATTTCTCGGCACTATTTTTTCAAAAACCCGTTTTTGGCTAGATTTGAAAACAATCGGGGAAACGTGAAAATATTCCATACCAAAATATTTTTCGGAACTGAAATCCATTATAGGCTATTTTTGGGAAGGAAGGATTTTGAAGCTCTTAAGCGGATATTTCTAAAATCGCAATTTTATATTATCTTTCGACGTTAACAAAACTGGGAAGCTTCTACGGATCTTTCGGATATTTTTCCACATTAATGTCTGAAAAATATAACTATAGACTTTGGTCCACCTCACCTCGACGGTTGATGGATATGCCCAAGCGCCGTAAAAATTTACATAAGCCTGGCAGTTCTCCTCCGGAATTCTTTAGAAATATAAGTCCCAAAATCGTACTTTAAGCATTGTTTGATAACGATGGGACTAAGAGCGGGCGGGGTTCAGTGTGCCCTCACGAACTGTGTTTTTGAAACTGAAGTCAATTTCAGGCTAGTTTAGGCAGGAAGCTGTGGCTCCACGGAACCGTCTAAAAACGCAATTTTCAGGTATAGTGATTTGCGTTGGAGAAAAGGGAGATCCGGGGTCTTTCCCCAAAAGTTCTTGAAACTGATGTTTGAAAAACGCAATTTTAGTTTGTTTTTCAATACGTTAAGTGAAAGGGGGTGGAATTAGGGGCTTCTCTAAAGACGCTAATTGATACTGTCTTTGGTAATAATGTTTGCGAAAGGATTTCGGGGTCCTCCATTGCAAAAATTTCGAAAAATGCCAAAGCAATTTTATATGACGTTTGATGATAGGAAGGGCTGTCTTCTGAAAACACGTTTTGGATTTTGGAGCCAACATTTTTAGGCTATGTTTGATTAAGTTAAGGTGGAAGAGGTGAAACAGAGACTTAATTGGGTCCTTAAGATCAATGGTTCAACCAGCGAAATTTTCCGAAACTAAAGTCCTAGAAACGCAATTTTAAGCCTTCTTTAGTTTCGTCAAGGAGGTCATGGCATTCTTTTGTATCTTCGTTTTGGAGCTACATTTAAATTTTCTTCCCAGGGCAAGGGCCCTGCCCTCCTACCTGATCTGAAACCGGGCAGTTCATTCAAGATTTTAATCAGAAAAATTGTCGTAAAGGGGGAAAAGTACAACATTTTAGTTCGTCATTCATGTAATTTTCCATTTTCTCTCCACGCATCCACGATTGTTAAACACTGAGTTTGCTACATAGTTTGTTGTTTGAAATGCTTGCGAGAGTATCTAATCAAGATAGCTTTTTTTTAATAAATAAAATATGTCTTCATTGGTTAGGTCTATAAAAGCTTGGGGGGGGGGGGGGGGGGTAAACATTAGTGGCAACTCTCGGTGCTCCTTTTAGACGGCACCATTTCATGCTTCAGAAGGAGGCCTTTCTCCTCCCCTGTATCCATGCCTGATTACCGGTTCTGTCACAAACTTTGCAACCAAATGAAGCATGTGTGTTAAGAGTAGATATTAATGGACAATGAACCAACACAATGTTCCCTAACATTCTATTTTTCTTAAACAATGCTGTGCTGTCGGTAAATTGACACATACTTTGACAATTGAACATTTAAAAATCAACATGTTTATTCTACTTATTATAAGTTATCTTGTGAGAAATTCTTGAGGAATTTTGCTTGATTACTAGAACTATATGATACGGCTTGCGGCCGCCCCTTGCTTTGGCCGCCCTTGTGCGGCGCACACTCTGCACACCTGCTAGGATCGGCCCTGAATATGGCCTATAATGGCGTTTGTAAGGCTTCAATTTCTATTACCTTCCGCTGAGACACCTGCACCTTTTTGTCTCCAAACATCAGCAAAGAAAGTCTAAAATTACGTTTTTAAAACTTCAAGTTTCAAAATTTTTCCGGGGGAGAACCCCCGGACCACCCTTCGCTTATCAGATCACAGGTTTCCTCTTTTTTTTTAATTAAGTGCCCCGCCCTTCAAAAACTTTTTTCTGGTTGCGCCACTGAATTACACTTGCATTGGAAAACAAGGTAAAACTGAGATTTTGCTAAATGCCAGAAATCGGGGCTCGGTGGAAATCTCCCCTTGCTCTGACTAAATTACGAAAAAATATAATGTTTTTTTTTTTTTTTTGTCAGAAATGTCGTTTTTTTCCTTTTTAAATAAGAATGTAATTGCGCCCCCCCACCTCCTCCAAAGCTTGTTTTTTTTATTCAAAAAAAAAAAAAAAATGATTTTCTGCATTGTTAATATTAATAAACTATATCGTTTTTGTTGTGTCAATAGAGGGCCTCGGATCAGGCTGCGCCTGGGGCCTCACAATGCCATGATCCGCCACTGGCTGTGAGTCTGTGTATCTCAGGGGCGGCTCGTCGCTATGGGCAGGGTTGGCCCGCCCCCCCCCCCCAAAAAAAAAAAAATTGTAATTAATAAAATACATTATTAACAAAAATATCGTTTTGTGTTTCAGTTTAAAAAATCAAAAAGTAAGGCGAACAACAGATTTCAAACATCTAGCACCCCCACCCCCTCCCTGCATATCTCGAAACATAACCAGAAAGTTTTTAAATCCCATTAATTTTAGCGCTGTGCACAGCTTTGGGAGCTGTGGGCTAGCGTGAAGCTGCTCCGAAACCAAGAGCCACGCCTCTGCCCTTAGCCAATCGCAATGACTGAATCAGAAAGCAAAAAACGGCGGGTGATAACACCCGAAGGAATTCATTGCAACTCTAGAGTGGGCAAATTTCGCCAAGCTCGAACGAAATCGTAGATGTCTAACACCGGAATTCTCCACTCCGGTTACACCGGTATTCTCCACTCCGGTTAAAACTCGGACCGAGGCTTAAACCTCGAAGTTGAAAAACTACTCTATTCTCCATCCCGGTTTGGCGTTAAACTCGGTCACGGAACGCCCACTTCCAGAGGTCGGCTTGTAACCGCTACTTCGACGGTTTAAAACTAGATTTCCTTCCCATCATTCCTTTGTGAGCAAACAAAATGGACGACGGCTGTTTGGATTATTTTGAGTGATTTGCAAATGCTAGAAACTATTGATAAACATTCGCTAACTTGACGTCAGAGAAACAAAGATTCATTACAAAATTGAATCAGAATTAACATTCGTTATAGGTGTTATCAAAAAGTACGGCCGAAAACATTAATGCAATGATCAACAGAATGGTGCGAAAAAAAATCATTTTTTTTTTTTTAAATTTCCACGCCACTGTAGCGCGGAAAAGTTGCGGTTGGTAAGCATTTTTTTTTTTTTTTTTTTTGAAATCTGATTTATTTCTTCCGCACCGTTTCTTCGTATTTTAAACTTTCGCCTCAATTAACAACAAAAACGTTACAAAAGAATACTGCATGAAAAAATAACTATTTGGGGGGGGGGGGGGCTAGGGATTAGATGCCACTTCTGAGAGAATATCTTAGAACACTTTCGTCCCTTACAAACTATCCTTTATCAAATAATTTCTGGAACACTAAAACTTATTATTTTTTTTAATGCAGCATTGCTCCAATTTTAAAATGCAGGTCAAACAATTTTTAAACCGCTAATAGTTTTTTAAACAAATTCTTCCCTGAATTACAGTCATATAACGTCACAACGGAGCTTTTATAATTGCTAAAGTTTTGTTTTAAATTTGTGAAAAATGTGGCAGAATAGCACTTGCCATTATTTTTATGAGTTTGGGGAAAATGAAAAAATGGTCTGAAGCAAAATAATCAGGAGTGCTCACCTCGGCTGTGGGAGGAGGGGGGGGGGGGCGTCATGGCGCAGAATATGCCATGAAATTTTTCGGGGAGGGGGGCTGTTCAAGGAATAATTTCTTCTTTTTTTAGAGGGGGTCATCCAATTTGGGGGGTCTTTGAAGTGTTCGGGAGAGAGGGGTGTGCCCTTGCTCTTAGGGAGGGCGAGGGCACCCCTGGAAAAATCAATTACTTTTCTTAAACAGTAGTACCTGTTGCAACTTTTTTACTCTAACAAGGTATCTTGTCCAATTGAGAGACTCTGAATTACATAAATCATTCCAAGACAGAAAATGACAGAATGAAGTTGAATGTTCCACAAAATTTCAATGCACAACACAATAATACCTAAACGAATTTAAAATTCTCTTTGTTTCAAATAATTATAAATAAAACGGTTCAGGAGATTTTTAACTGCAGAAGAAATTACTATTACTAGCTTCATGAACACATTAATGTGGAAAAATATTTTCAATGGATGAAATAACATTTGATTTTATGCTAGGGAATGTAAATATAGAAGCAATTAGAATGTGACTTTATTTTTGCATACAAACACGCATGTAATTACAAGACAGGGGATGAGAAAGAGCTTTGAAAAACAAGTGATTGTAAAAATTAAGGTGTGAATGATAACAAAGAATTTTTACATGGGCGTCCATATGCAAAATTTTAAGAGGAGGGAGAGGGGACTCAGGTATTTTCCATATGTTTTAGCAGGATATTTTCCCGCGGAAACCGATTTCAGAGCGAATAAAATTTGACATTTTTACTTATTCAATAATGGCTGGAAAAGAAATGTTTTTACATTTTAGCAAGGAAAAAAATACTAAAGCAAGGAAGTTGTAATTTCTAAAGAGGTGGGGGGGGGGGGGGCTTGAGTCCCTACTTGCCCCCCTCCCCATATGGGTGCCCTTGAATTTTTGGATGATAAAAATATAAAATTATTTTTTCAACTTTTAGAAAGGACTATATTGTTGGGAAAAATAAGTTCTTCACATGGAAAACGAATGCAGGGCAAAATTCAGTTTATGAATTTGCCGTGTGGTCGTTTACATTAATAAGTTTATGGATTTTAAAGACAATAAATGTTAACAAATGTTTCATGAAATGGAACAGATGGAGGGGGGAGGGGATCGGGTTCTAAAGCTAATACATTGTAACAAGTTTTTAATAATACTATAGATTATTTTTCTTTTCTATGTTTTTAATTCTTTTCTTTCTTTCTTTCAAATGCATTTACAACATAGTAGAAAATATTAAGCTTCTATATTATTCAAAAATGTTTACTTCACACACAAGAAAAAAAAACATTTATGACTGACAGATTTTCAATATTAGAAAGAGATTAATATATTAATCAGTAGCGTATCTAGATTGGGGGGAACAACAGTCTGCCCCGGAATTGCATCCAAAGTGGATTTCAAAGTTAGTAAAATAAATAAATTTTAAATAATTCTCTGAAGTTTTCCCTTTTTTTCTTAAATCATATTTAATTCATTAAATGAACAAAGAAACAAACGAAAACAAAGCACAATATTGCGCTTGGACGGAGCTCGTTACATATGCGTCTAGGGCAAATTTTACATAAAATTTATTCGTAATTATTAAACTCGTTTTTTTAATAGTTACAACGCCAAAATAAAAATAAGTTGTTGTTTCTAAAAAATAGCACGAACTTAATATTTACATAAAACATCTTTTGGAAAGAGGGGGGGGGGGGATTTCGTAAATTACAGCCCGGCCCAGATGAAACCCTTGCCAAGAATGTGACTATATTATTGAATTAGTTTTTATTTCATCTTGATTAATAACAAGATGAAAAAAAAACATTTAATTAATAAACAAGATAAAAAACTTTTTAAGTTTCTATACAGAAACATTAAAAAAATGCATTGATGTCTTTAAATTTCAAATTGAGTCTAATAAAAAAAAATTGCATGAACTAGATCCATTTTGCTACTCCCAATTCTTATTATATGTCAATCATTCTTCTGCGCGCGAATTTACTACCACGTGAATGCAGTCATGTAGAAAATGTCACGTGAGTCACTGTACCCAATGGTAACAGCCGTTTCATTTCTCCTTCAGTTAAAACTCGGCTCCCCTAAATCGTGCTTGAAATGACTTGAAGAATACGCACCGCGTTCGAAACTAGTTTTCCCTTACTTCTCGGTTTTGGGGAGCCGAGTTTCATCTCCGTTCTGTGACGGTATTGAGAATACGGCCGTAAGTCAAGGCTGTCCAACTGGCGGGCCGCGGGGCATACGACCCGCCTACACATATTGTGCGGCCCGGCAACTTCTTATTTAACATATTTTTTTTTCGACATTGTATGGTATCAAGAAGCATCAGAGACTCCATTCTTGGTCAAACCGGGGTTCCCGGAGTTTTCCCTGGATCGCTTTTTTACTCCTTTCATTATATTGGGAGAAAAAGGTACAGGACATCTACAGGTCAAGGTCAAGCAGTCCTTCCTTGTACGATGGTGTTCAAACGAATTCCTAGAAATAATATTGCCTTGCGTTAGCGGGGGTTGGGGGGGTTGAGACAGGGAGGGAAGAGAGAAACATTTCAGATAAGCAAACACTGCCTGCAATTGGTTAAAAATAAAGACTCCCCTTACAGACTCTACGGCGTTTGTTGATTTCGGAAAAGAAATTGAGAGCGTGCTCTCGTCAACTCTCCGTTGATGATATTGATCTGACTGATTTTCCCATTAAAATGTGTGCAAATTGTTTTATAACTCTTCTGTTTCATTGTTTTTAAATTATAATTCAACTATTAATTGTTATAGTGTACGAGGTAGAAGGTTATTGTTCAACGTTTTCAAACTGTGGCCCGCCAGGTGATCAGTGACCGGAATTCTGCCCATGGGCTCTTTGCAGTTGGACAACCCTGCTGTAAGTGGTTCTCTTGGAAAGGTGCATTAAAGCCTACGCTTTAATGCACCTTTCCAAGAGAACCAATTCCTGTTGTAATCATAATGCAAACTTTTTCAATTGCTTCCAGCTTGCGTACGGACTGTGGTCGACCTGTGTGTGGATCATCATCGACGCTTTTGCGCCCTCCAGAAAGTGTTTAAACCATTCAAAAGGTCAAGTGAACTTATTTCAACATTTTGTATGTTTCTGCAGCTGTCTTGCCGAATTTGAAGCAAAATTTAATATAGAACTAACATTAAATTTGCTCCATTTTTCACTTCGACGGCAGGAATTTTATAGCTACGTTTTAAAGCGCCTTTCCACGAGAACCACTTATTTCAAATGGCGCCGATTGCACTGCACATGCGCAAGAAAACACTCTTCAATATGCAATTAATTTGCGTCATCATCCGGCCCTTCGTTCTCTTAGAGTAACCTCAGTCCAAGAAATTAATAGCCGGACCTTGTATTTCGTTGAAAGGGACCTTTCGTTTTATTGGTATTCGTTGCAACGGAATTTCACTGCATTCTCACTACTTTTTCCGCAGAACATACGTCTTTTATTTCCATTGTAAATCAGGGTAGAGTTGAAAATTTTATAAATGCAATGAATTTCACTTTTACATTTAAATTACGAAGTTTTAAGCATGAAAAACTCAGCAAATGTACCGAGTGAACCGCAAAGTGGCCATACTCCTCCTTTATTTTCAACATTGTTAGTTATGAGTGAATGGCTGCTATACACTGCTACGTAGAAGTTTTACGTCATAAACATCGGCATGAACACCATCCATGTCGCAACACAGCTGATATCCCCGCCACGTTCTCGCAGATGCTTTAACGGAAAACATCCCCGAATCCCCGAAACTCTGCAAAATATCTTCGAGAGCATGCACAGAATTCAGCTGTGTTACGATGTGGATGGTATTCTTCCAGTAGTTTATGACTCTTAAGACTTCAAAATAACTGTGTATAACACACATTACACTGTAACTAACACAATGTTGAAACTAAAAAGGTGGTACGTCCACTTTTATACCACTTTCGGTAAATCAAGGCATTATTTTCATTTAGTTGTTGCTTCAGCACATCAATTAGCTTAATAATTTTTCTAGAGTTGCGTCATAAGTTAAAAGAATAATTAAAATGCATTAATATTAAGTTTGAATGTTTAAAATTAAAAATTCTTAACTATTGGATGATGCACAAATCCAGTCATAACTCTAGTTTCGAATAACATATCACGCGACGTTTTCACTACTTTTTCAAAGATAATTTCTTTTGATAAATAAGAGTAATAAAAATGCGAATAATAATGGTTTTTTTTTATAATCTTCTAACAGGCAGCGAAATAGCACAATATAGAAAACAAAGCACTGACACAAAATCTATATATATATAAATGAATGTTTGTCTGTATGTCATCCATGAAATCAAAAAACTACACGGCAGATTTGGCTGAAACTTTCACCGTTAGTTATTTTTGGTACTGGGAATGTTTATAGACCAGTTCGAAAAAAATCCGATCGATAGTTCCTTTTTTATTCCAATTTAAGTCACAATCCATTGGATAAATGCGAATAAAATTATCGGCTGCAGAAATTAATTCGCGTGAAAGATCTCATTGATAAGAAGTTAGCTGTTGCCATTTTTCTTGAGTTTGAACAAATAAATTCTTTCTTTATTGTTTGATGGCTTTTCATGCAACGGGGGGATTTAAAACTTTTTCTATTTGATATTTTTAGCGATTGATTGATCTTGCAAACTGCGTGAGTACAAAATTTGAGTATAGTCACGGCTTCACTTGATACCTGGACCGATTATTATGAAAATTGTTATATATATATATTTTTCCACGGAGAAGGTGCATAATATGCTCATTGAAGCAACTCGCCACCAGGTGGCACTGCAGAGAAGCAACTTCTGCCCCGTTCAACCGATTGTCATGAAAATCAGTATAATGATGTATTTTTTTGTTGGCGTAGCAACGCGCGTCGGGTACAGCTAGTAATATATATAAAAAAATAGCAATCCCCCCTACTTTTTCTATTTTTGCGATATCTTATTTTAGCTTTGAGTTCATCGGTCAATCAAAAAAATAAATAAAAAAGTACACGCACACACACACACGGAAACATTATCGCCTTTTAGAAATACCTCTAATTATCTCATCCTTTCGTACTTTTCATTTAAAAAAAAAATAACGATGCCAGTTAAATCTGTACTGAAGCAAAAAAAAAAAAAAAAAAAACTGACACGGATCATTTACACATTCAAAATTTAAGTCAAAGTGAACATTTCTCTGAGAAGTAAAATGCATTTCTTCTTTAATTTTACTGTCTTTGTTGATTTTCCCTGAAATATTTGAAAATACAACTCTGAGAGATACAGATTTTTATGAAACCAAATGTTTCGTCTCCCATACCCATGCAAGGCCACGTCATTTTTACGGCTGATTAACCCCTTTCACCTCTCCTCCCTCCCAACTTTTCCGGGCATGATTCGATTTGCTCAGTTTGCCCGGGCATATCCCCACGGCCTTTCACTCCGGTCCACTATTCGACTGGTCACAATCATTTCCGATTCTTGTGTGTGCTTTGAATAGACTTTTATGTCCCAGGCGGAGGAAACTTTTTGAGTATTCCACGAAGGGTTTTTATCTACTTTCCCTGCTACTTGTATCTTATATTTCCACTAGCGGTACCCGCATGGCTTTGTCCATAGTAGAAAATTAAAAGGTTATTTTATTTTCTACCTGGTCGCCTGCATATTTACAAATAATAGATGATGAATTTCTCGCCAATATGCTATGTTATTTTGCTTGTCCACGTTATGGTAATTTACTCGTCCATGTTATGATAATTTGCTCGGTAAAATGTTCTTAAAATTGAATAGAAGAAGAACAAAATCGAATTTTCGAAAAAATCGCTTCCAGATGCACACTTTTATGCTACAATCTAATTTTGCTCCAAATTTCATAAAAAACGACCGAACGGTCTGGGCGTTACGCGCATTACAGACATCTAGACATCCAGACTTTCAGCATTATTATTAGTAAAGAAGACTCACTGTTACAGAATGCTCACTGCCATTATATTTTGTTGGAGAAACAACACTGCAGAGGACATCTTTAGATACCTTAACGATTCGATAAGTTGATGGCTGTAGTTATGCAATCTTATTATCTTATTATGCAAGTTTATTTAAGCATATTTGCTTATTTTATTTAACGATTGAATAGACTTATGTCCCAAGTGGGGGAAAGTTTTTTATTCCACGATGTGTTTTAATCAGGGACTGACTTACGGCAGGGCATTCGGGGCCCGGGCCCGGAGCACCAAATTTCAGTCATCAATTTTTTTTAGGGGCCAGTGTTCAGGACCTCTAACTAAAGAAAACAAAAATAATTCGTCATTTGACAATTTTTTTTATTAAATGAAAGCATATTAGCCAATTGTTGCGGAGAACGATCATTTTCGCTATTGAAGAGTCCTTTTAATTAAGTGTCCTTTGAATACTCTCATTTCTGATGGTAAATTATCTTTAATAGCTCTGTTGTCAATAGAAGTAAGTTTGACCTAAAACTTGATTATGAGGACATTATACATGAATTTACTACAAGAAAACAAAGGAGAAAATATATAAAGAATCATTGATGCGCAGAAAGCACATTATGATTTACCTTTACCATTTGTGTCATAGTTTTCCCATCTGCGACTGTAAAAAAATTTCTAACATGAAAACCATAAAATTATTTGAGATTTATATTAAATGATTTCTTTGCAAAACATCTAAATTATTAACTTTTTTCGTATGAAATCGATATTTTAAAGTTTTCTTTCTATCAAAATAATGTCCAACACTTACCTTCATATTTTGTGTGTGTGTGTGTGGGGGGGGGGGCACCATATCTGTCAGTGCCCGGGGCACTCAGGTGAGTAAATCGGTCCCTGGTTTTAATCTTCTTTTTCTCATGCTTATATCTTATATTTCTAAGATTGTCCACAGATTTTGCGAAAATAGAAAAATATATAAGGGAAGGATAGCTCATTTGGGGTCAGTTTAATCCTTTTATGTGCTATTTTTAACTATACTGAGGCAGAAACGATTGCCTGATTCAGTAATGGTACATGGAACGTTTGCGGATAGTGGCCAGTCTCCTATTGTGCTAATTAATGCCAAAATGAAATACAGAAAATTATAAATACATGCTGAGTGATAGTTTACTTCCCAATGCCCTAGTCGACATTTCAGCAAGGTAATGCCAGCATCGATGCTGCTCATTTAAGAAAGCTTGGTTTGAAGTGAATATGGTATGTCTGATTGGCCATCCTGCAGAACAGATTAGAGCACAACGTTAACTATTTGGGGCATACTTGTGCATTCTATGAGGACATACAACTGCATGGAGAGAAAGATAAATTCATCATAGCAATCAACAATTCGATGGAAAATATTGAAGAAAAAACTTGATCTCGGTTTTATTCAACAATAGTTGATCTACAGATAAAAGTCAACAAAGGGGAAAAAATGAATTTGAAGAATATTGACTTTTTATTTTCCAACTAAGTTCCTCAACCTTTTATTTATTTCCAGTGTCAAGTGCCATGATATCTGAAAATTGCCATTTATAACTTTGAATACACCTGCATATATAATAATCTATGTTTATGTTTTAAAATTTAATTTATAAAAAAGAGTGGCATGAAATTCTGCTTGTTTGATTTAGTTCGCTTTTTTTTTACTTTTATAAAAATATTTTATTACCTTATACTTTTATTCTGGGGCCATATAAAGGACTAATTTAGATGCTAACTCGATTCGAATGATGTTTCTTTAAAGAAGACACTTGTCCAATTTCATAACATCAACTTGGTTTTTAAATCCATTTTAATTTTATTAAGTTTAGATTAGGTATCGGCGTTTTAGACTTTGTATTTTACGCTCAAAATTTCAAATTTTTTCGTGAGACTTTTACCAAAAAATTTTGAAAAACCTATGCAGGAAAACGAGCTACTGGGTCATACTCATAAAATATTCTTCCTCGCTCCGTCAGAAAGAGAGAGAAAAAAGATTCTTTCGAAAGAAAACGATGGTTTTCTTTTTAGCATCAGAAAGAAACGAAGTATCGAATATAGTCCTGTATTTCTTTTTATCTCTCTTTCTGGAAACCGCAGAGTGACCAATCAGCGTTCGTCCACTTATTCTTTCGGCTCCTCCTTTTCTAATGAAGAGCGGCCACTTTCCAAGTCAGAAGGAGTTTGGGGGGCCATATCCCGTGAAAGTATTGTATTATTTATAGACCGGAATCCCTCGCCCCTTTTCGTTATTCATTACTAACAGCTAATTTTTCGTTAGTAGCTTCATTTTGTCGAGACGCCCAACATTAGCCAGTACAAAAATTTTGTAAGTGGTAGCTAACAGGGGTAATAAGGACATAGTTTGTTGATTTGGCGGTTATCAAATATTTAAAACTAACTGGTTTTTTTTATAACTCTCATAATTATTATCTAAATTTGCCGGAAAAAAATTGTCTTACAAAATGCACGATTTGATCAAAGATGTCCCACTTTTGTAACATGTATTATTTACGAAGACATGAATTATAATTACTAACCAGCTAAATTTTTTTGGTCAGTTAGTTAATATTTATATAATTTAAGACACACATTGTCCTACGAATTGTGTGGTATGCTTTTCTAGTCCGACACTCCAAAGTTGTTATACAAATCATAAACATAAAAATAATTACTATCAAGTTGAATCTTCGTGAGTAGTTTCGTTTCAATGAGACGCCCAACATTAGCCAGTACAAAAATTTTGTAACTGGTAGTTAACAGTGGTAATAAGGACATAGTTTGTTGATTTGGCGGTTATCAATATTTATAACTAACTGGATTTTTTTTAATATAATTCTCATAATAATTATCTAAATTTGCCGAAAAAAATGTTGTCCTACAAAATGCACGATTTGATCAAAGATGTCCCACTTTTGCAACATGCAATATTTACGAAAACATGAAATATAATTACTAACCAGCTGAATTTCTTTTGGTCAGTTAGTTAATATTTATATAATTTAAGACACACATTGTCCTACAAATTGCGTGGTATGCTTTTCTAGTCCGACACTCCAAAGTTGTAGTACAAATCCCAAACATAAAAATAATTACTATCAAGTTGAATCTTCATGAGTAGTTTCCTTTCAATGAGACGCCCAACAGTTTCCTTTGCAAAAATGCTCGATTGTAGTAACTAAGAGGAGGAGTAGATAGATAACATGTTGATTTGATGATAATAAAAAAAAATATTACTAACCGGGTTTTTTCATTTCTCAAAATAATTATTGATATTAGCCGAAAAATATTTGTCCTACAAAATTCAAGATTTTATCAACGAGGTTCCCCCTTTCTAACATGTATCATTAAAGAAGTCGTGAAATATAATTACTAACCATCTGAATTTTATTTGATCAGTTAATTAATATTCATATGATTTAACACCCACATTGTCCTACAAATTGCGCGGTACGTTTTGCCGATCCTCCAATGTAATTTCAAATTCATACAACTAAAAAAAGATTCATTCACTAAATTTTGCTATTGGAGTTCAGTTATATTAGTACGAATGCGCACATAATTGTTTAGTGTGTATTAGGTATTTTACGTTGGAACCGACCATAACAGTGCTAAGTTATTTTATGTTGACCGCGTGTTTATCGCTCTGAAGTAATTTCAACTACTTTGTGAATTGCTACAAAATATTGGAGTGTTTTTTATGCAATATATTGTGCGACAACTCTCGCTTTCGAGAGAAACGCGAAGAAATCAAGAAACTTTCTAAAGATATTTTGCTTTCTTGTCGAAATTTTCTATCAGCTCGAAAGCATCATAATCACAAATATTGTAATGTCGTACTACCGGAAAATTGGAATGACGACATAATCGGGTATCATTCCTCTTGCTATAAATAATTTAGAGTGAAATCAAAATATTAATGTTATGAAAGATAAGTCGATTGACTATTTTTTCATTTTATTTTTATAATATATGGAAAATAATTTATTAAGTAGAAATTTTCACGCAATTATGTAAAAAACAATTGGAGTATTTCCATGATAAAATTATTGTTTTTTTTCATACAATAATTTTAGTAAGTACGTTATACTTTACATATGTTTCTAAAAAAATGGAGTATAATGCATGTAGTACAGTAAAATTAGGTCAAAAAATGGCCAAACCCAATCATCAAAAAAAAAAAAAAAAAAAGTTGAAACCTGTTGCAAATTACTTCTTACCCTTCCAGCAGAAAGGGGTAAAAAGTCCCAGCACTTTGCTCGTCGGTTTTGGGGGAAAGGGGGGGGGGAGAAATTATCCTCTTTTTAAATGAAAATAATTTCCATTACTTAAAAAAAAATACTCAAAACTCGCAGAAACCATTCTATAATAGTAAAGTAATAAACTCTCACATAAAAAAGTTCTAATTAACTGGAGTGCACAGACGGGGGGGGGGGGGGTCCATGGCGCAAATTGCGTCATTGGAATTTTTAAGGCAGTTTTTTCAAGGGGTATTTCTTTTTTGAGGCCTTTTATCCTGGATGGGTACTCCGTCACACTTAAGGGGTGCGCCATCGCTTGGGGGGGGGGGAGGGGGAGACCCTGAATTTGCATTCTCAAACCAACGATTGCTGTGAAGTTCACGAAACGTGTTTATTTCAATAAATATATTTTCACTTACGTTATGTCACATTACGTTATGTTTCACATAGGAAAACGAAAATAACAATTATTGTAGGACTAGGGATATATAATTGTTTTCTCGTAGGACATTGTTTTATTTGGGCACAAAACACACTAATATATTACGTGATATTAGTGTCCTACGGTTTCTTAAAAAAATGGTCATGTGATATTTACAACTTTGGAGTATCGGACCAGAAAAGCATACCACGCAATTTGTAGGACAATGTGTGTCTTAAATTATATAAATATGTACTAACTGACCAAAAAAAATTCAACTGTTTAGCAATTATATTTCATGTTTTCGTAAATAGTACATGTTGCAAAAGTGGGACATCTTTGATCAAATCGTGCATTTTGTAGGACAAATTTTTTTTCTGCTAATTTAGATAATGATTATGAGAATTATATAAAAAAAAACAGTTGGTTATAAATATTTGATAACCGCCAAATCAACAAACTATGTCCTAATTACCCCTGTTAGCGACCACTTACAAATTTTTTGTATTGACTATTGTTGGGTGTCTCGACAAAATGAAGCTACTAACGGAAAATTAGCTTGTTAGTAATGAATAACGAAAAAGGGCGAGGGATCCCGGTCTATTAGGTAGATTTCAATAAAAGTAGTTTGAAAACTTTGGTGTAATGAAATTATTAAGTTAACTACGTTTTGTTATATTTAAGGGCTGTTAAGAACCAGCTACAGTAAAACTAAATAATAATAAAACTGCATAAAAACGTTCACTTTCAAGAAAATTATGACAAGCAAAAGAAAAGATAAAATATAAAAATGTAATATTTTATACATTATTTATTTATTTATTATTATTATTATGTTTTTTTTTTAAAGAAATTGTAACAAAGTACTAAAGCAATAGGGAAGTTTTCGATTTTTCAATTTTATTTTTATAAGATAGAGTAACATGTATGAACATCATAGGTGAAAAAGTTTTTGCGATACGATAAGTAGTTTTTTTTAAATTAATTTTTACAGTTCAAGCGCTTGTGACGTCAAATGGCATAGGAAGTGACGTCATGCGCTCTTCCGATAGGGGAGAAGCCGAAGGTCACGCATTCGACTTCAAAGACGAAACATAAAAAGCTTATCTAATTGCATTTAACTCCTTGCGTTTCTGGAACATTAAACCTCTCATCCTCTCCGAAATATTCGAATATCATCATTGAAGTTACATGAGGATGATTATTTAGATTGTGCTTTAACGAATCCGGTCTCCATAGTGTGTTCAAAAGGAATATTGAATTTCTAAAAAATATAAATATCAGCGCACTCAAAATGTCCCTAGCGAAAACAAGGGATCTTCGGCGGAAGGCTGCCCATTCGCGCCCTGTGACGTAGGCTCGTGACGTTTCAGAAGAGCGCACTTTTGCGCGTGGATTTTTAAAAATTCATTAAAAATCAACCACGGTGTTTTAAAATTCGGCGATGGTGAATTTTATAGTTTTGAGGGTCAATTAACAATATCCAATAGCCAAAATATGAACATTTAATAGGTTGCAACTTTCCTATTATGTCCCGGCAGTAACGAGTTTCCAAGATATTTCTCACACCTAGTACAATACTGCTACGTAATGAGTCTTAGCTTAAATTCTTATAGTAACACACTGACGCATCTCAAAAATAAGGTTTAATTTTTTTTTCGTTTCTGGCTGTCTTACATTTTAAAAGAACTAATAAAAATGCAACAGGACATGTATATAGCTGAAAATCGACAGTTTTTGACTTGTGGCCGTGTTGTATTAGGTGTGCGATTTATTTACTGTTGGCAATAACTTTTATGCAGCTCAGTAACATTAAAAATAGGTTTAACTCTCTCATTTGCTATTTAATGAAGAAAAGAGAAGGAGAGTAATTACTGCGAAAGAACTAGTTAATATTCAATTAAAGCAGTCGGTTATTCCATTGATTAAGATTTTTGCTGGTTCATTATATTTTGAATTCCTGACTATCATTTTAAATATAGAGATAAGATTCGCAACTACAGGAATATGTAAGTAGATAACCTTCATAGTTTGTTTATTTATTTATTTTTTTATTCAATGTTAGTAGATCTGGTATCATACTAAAGTTTTAGGTCACCAAATCGTTTTATTTTGTTTAAACGCCATTAAAACTTTTCTTAAATTTAATCCGTCCATTATAACACACCAAACCGCTAATCATAGCTGATGATACCAGTTGTTTCATAGAACAGCGTAAATTTTGGAAAATATCTATTTCCTTTCCTTTCATTAAACATTTTCTGCTGTAAAGAGGTTTTAGAAATTCCAATCATTAGAACAAAAAAATATGAAGAAGAGATTGTTTCGTGTTTTTGAACTGCTATGAGTTTATTATTCAACGCATAGTACACGAAAATTACAAAACAACATACGGAAAATTAGCTAGGAGTACTGCTTCACGGACCCCTCGTGTGGTACAACCTAAGGCGTATCGATAAAAGTCGGGGTAAGATGGCGAAAAGCAATGATAATTTCATCTCACAAAACTTGAAAAAAAAAAAAAAAAGCTAACTGTTGTATAAATTCTTTAACTTCAATAAATGCTATCTTTTTCTAAAAACATAATTAGCAGAGTAATTTGAGAAACATTAAGTAGTAATTGGTAGTTTTTGAAGTTTTGAATCAATTTCTCTTTGTGCATTACATCATTCAAATGGCATAATGACTAGTATTATTTTTTAAAAGATAATATAAAATATACTATGCCATTATCATATTTACAATTAATAAATTTACTTCATAGTTACTATTTAGCACTTTTGAAAACTATAAAATCTCTGCATTTTTTAATGCTTTTTTTTAATTTTGAAAAAATACTTCAAGCATTTGGATACATTTACCAAAATGTATGTTTCTTTGCATATGGGGTAAATAGTTTGCATGTTATAATGTGCGAAAAAAGTCAGCAATTGGAAAACAAGTCTTGCATGTTGATTAACATCAATCAAAGACAGTAAATAAATGGCAAATTTCCCCTTTTTTGGAATAATTAAGCCTATTCTTTTATAATTAAACTAGTGGTACCCGCACGGCCGTGCCCGTAGTAGAAAATTAAAAGGTCATTTGGCTCACCTGTATACTTACAAATAATGGATGATGAATTTCTCGTCAATGTGCTATGTTAATTTGCTCGCCCAAGGTCGTATATGGTAGTTTTCTCGACCACGTTATGGTAATTTGCTTGTCCACGTTATGATAATTTGTTCGTCCACGTTAAAATAATTTGCTCGGCGAACTGTTCTTAAAATTGGAATAGAAAAAGAACAAATTTGAATTTTTGAAAAATCGTTTTGAGGTGCACACTAGGGTGGGCCGAAAAAACTTTTTTTGGAAATCTGTTTTTGGATAGTGCGGAAAAGTTGCTATATGGGCCCGTTATTACCCATAAAAAATTTCGCTAAATTTGTTTAATATTTAGCCGGCGCTATTTGACCTTGAAAAACTGAAAAAAAAGGGGGCAAAAATGCACTTTAAAAAAAAAAAGAAAATGGGGGGGGGGGTTAAAAATAAAAGTTTGAAGCTAGTTTCAGCAAACATTAGAAGTACCTGTCAGTGAATTAGTTGAAATCCTCATAGACTTTTCGTACATTCTTTTAATACATTTCGTAGAATATTTAGCTACGCTCCTTTAAGACTGACACATGGGAAAAATGAAAAAAAAAAAAAAAAGAATTTAAAAGTAGTTTCAAAATAAGTAAATACTGAAATGTTACGCAATACGTTACTTAGAAAAAAACAGTGAAAATTCAATCAATTTTATGCGACATTTGTACGCCAATTTTTAAAAATGCACACAATCAAATAAAAAATAGTTACATAAGATGCTAATTTTTTAATCTTCGGTTCCAATTGTTTCTCCTGGATAATAGACGGCGCTCAACTGGATTCCGGTCTATTATTCTTAAGATTATGTTATAACTATTTTATATATCTTTGACAAATAGAGCCCTTGAGTATTAAAAAAATGTGAATCCTCTGAAGTCCTTTAAACGAGAGCCGGACATTTCGAATGTCATTGTATTATTATCTTTGTTTTGGTATACAACACGACTGTTATGTAGAAACGCGCGAAAAATAAAGTAACGCGAGCAAACACAAGTAGTCTTCTATTTGGACCTGGAAGAGATTTGTCTCCTCCAGATGCTTTATTTCTTCCAACATATGAGGACATTATCAGATGTTATCAAATCACTAAGATGCAAATAAAGGGAGAATGAAGTAAGCAACCATCTTCAACAAGTGTGGTCGCTGTAGTTGCAAAAAAAGTTATTGATATTTGGAGGAGTGCTTCCCTTCCCCTTGTTTCGACAAGAAGAGTTATTGCCATGATTTTATCTTATTATTCTAAATATAATAGCGCAACAAAAAATGCTAAGAATATAAAGACGCAACTTTTACAATCAATGCTAGGCAAATTTAAAGTAGAGGCTACGACTTTGTTTGACGTTTGTGCCTGCAAATGCGCAGATTTATATTCGTGTTTATATTCGCAGAAAAAAAAAGCAGAAGTCCCTGATAGAGAAAAACAATTTCTAATTGATCAAAAAACAGTAAGAAAAATGGCTATTGGAAAAGCGGATAAGGTAACAAATAATGCATATTTCGCTCATCTTGAACAGCTACTGTTGACAGTGTTGTTTGACTCAAGAAAATACATTCGGGAATTAGCTGTTAGGTGCATTCTGAACTCTGGAAATAAGAAGACGAAGAGCTCAGATGGTTACGATTTTTTAAGCGTCTTAAACTCAATTTTGAAGCCATTGATTATGTTGATTTAGTTCATTGGGCAAACTGTGTTGCAGCAGAGCCACCTCTTACAATGCATCTAAAAGACCAACAATTGAAAGAAATGTGCAAAGAACAGCCTACAACTGTTTCGAGAAATTTCCCTGTCACACGGAAGCTATGAAACGTTGTGTGAAACTAATAACCGAAGCTGCAATATAAGTTCGTGGTGAAACTGCACGAGATGGATACATTCGTGCCAAACTTCAAGCTAGGAAAGAACTTCCATCATTTGATAACAAGGGACAATATTATTCCAAAAAATAATATTGATTATGCATGAGGTATTATAAATCAAATTTGAAGATTTCTTTTTCAAAATTTTATTATCTTTATATGTAATTCTAGAAAATGTATGACATTATTGCGTGATAATAATTACTATGATTAATAGTGCTATTTAATTAATTAGTCTATGATTTAATTTTGAAAAATAATTTTCACAATAGTTTTTAAAAAAATTCAATATTTTTTCATTTTTCTCCAATTTTTTGATGTCCGAAAGGAGCGGTTAAATGCTCATTAAAATCAATGAAACATTTTATGGGCTCGAACTGGCTCATTATATAACATTTTCGGTGCATTCCCGCAAAATATTTGGAATTTAGCTTTTTTAAAAAAAATTTCGACAAAAATTCATTGTTCTCATTTTTTTTCGGTTTTTTAGTGTCAAGTAGCGCCGGCTAGATATTTTTTAATATCCAAGAAACTTTTTGTGAGTGCTAACTAGCTCATCGCGCAACTTTTACGCGCTATCCAAAAATTGATTTCGAAAAAAAAAAATTTTCGGCTTATTTCGGCTCACCCTAGTGCACCCCCCCCCCCCATGCTACACACTAATTTTCTGCCAAATTTCATGAAAATCGGCAGAACGGTTTAGGCACTATGCGCGTCATAGAGATCAGGAGAGATATCCTAACAGAAATCTGGACAGATATACCAACAGAGATCTAGACAAACTTTGAGCTTTATTATTAGTAAAGGTAAAGAAGTTAACATAATATTTTATCGAGTGAATTTAAAAAGGAGCAATTTATACATCTGCTAGTGGCTTTTGCTGGTAAGGTTGCTGATTGAAAACAGCTTGAAATTTGATTTTAGACCTCGAATTTATTTATCGTGCAAAGTGTTTATCCCCATGATGTATTCCACTGAACGATGCATTGAAATCTACTGTGAATTTAGGATGATTTTTTTTTCATTATCAAGGAACAGTACAAATTACATTGCATGAAAGTTATGCATATTGCCCTTCCCCATTTTTACTTTTAATACAAACTGTGTGAACGTCCTTCCACTGAACCATTAATTTTGTATTCAAATTTCAAAAAAAAAAAAAAACCCTCTAATTCTGAATTCTAATTTTTACTTTTTCGGAGCTGTATTATAGCTTTTTCACGCACACGAAGTATTAAAATGTTGCAATTGTGAATAAGGTCCGCTTCATACACACATCCAATGCTAGCGCTCTAAACTGGTTTTATTTTGATTTGTTTATTAATTGAACATAAAAAAAAATTTAATCATTTTAAGAGAGAAAACCATATTTGTTCACAAAAACCTTACAAAAATATTTTTAAATGAACGTGTCTTAAATAAAACTTATATTCAGTTCTCGCTTCTTTACTGTGCATTCAGTAAGGCAGCAAAAGACGATGTACAGAGCAGGAGAAAGGGCTGCGGATTCGAATGTAAAAATCCAGTTTCGACTCAGACTACGGAAATTTTAGAGTCATCGAATCTACTCTGACTTTAACTCTTTCCACCCAAAATTTATCCGACCTCGACTCTGAGTCCGCCGCCATGGCAGATTGTGGACTCTGAGGGAAATTTACCGACTCAGACTCTTGTAATTTGAAAGTCTTCGGCTCCAATTCCTTTTCCCAAAATCAGTACAACTTCGAATGCACGAAAACAACTCCACATACCTAGAGCTAACTATTCTACAACATGTTAACATTGGTGCCCGAAATTAAAAGATGGATGGTAGTGATGCAGCGACTAAAAAGCATTCACGTTCTAACTTTTTGATTTTTAAAATGCACTTACATTTTTACAGTAACCTACAACAAATGATTATATGAGAATCGTGCTTGTTTTTTATACTTTATAACTATGGTATCTGAAATATGAATGCAATGCAAATAAATATATAATAAAAAATAATACCATTTGTTTTGTTTTATATTAAATGAGTAAAAAATAAGCACTTCGACAAGTATTTAAGGAAATATCGAAACGTCAATCGAAATAAATAAAAAAAACTTCACATCAATTTTTAATTTTCTAATTAAATAATACAAAATCGAACATTAGTTTTATCAAAAACCTTCTTTCCTGTTGCCTAAAACCGATTGAAATCATTTAAAATGTATTTTTCAAAAGAACAACATTTTTTTTTAAATAGCTAGACATATTTTGGTGCAGTCTGTGGACTCTCAATACTCCTTAACAGATAATTTTATTTTAACCATTTCTGCTAAAGACAATAAGAAATAAATACCATATGAAGATTTCCATTTATACTGTGAAACATTCTTCATTGCTTCATTGGTATTTCTCCATAAAATTTGGCTTTTTATGTACATGTTGTTACCAATTACGTATGTTATCAGCATTGCCTGTAGTTGCTGTTTTACGTATACATTGTAGGTAGACAATATCCACACTGAGGGCTAATCTATTCCCTCGGAATTTATAGATCATCTCTGTACAGTAATGAAAATTTTTGCTTGATAAATATAATAACAATAAAGATGTTTAACACTTTGACTGCCAAACCAAAATTGCAAATATTCACAACGGAGCAACCGTAGGAACACGGGCTGTCATATCTGATAGCCAGTGTTCCGATGAAAACATCACTGTAGGTATCACATTTGATAACCATGACAATCAAACTGTTAAGATCACGTAAAGCAGCAGAATCAAATCGGTGTGAGGGCCAAAATGAAAAATTTGGAAACACTAATGACAGAAGAAACCTTCACATATTTTGGAGCAAGAGATGGTACTCGTATATGATACACAGCATGATTTATAAAAAAATATTCAATGATAGCTTACCATGCTTTGAATTTCGCTCGCGTTATGCTAAAAATATTAAAAAGTCCAAATACTTCCCTTTGCTTCTCACTGCCTAATTTGTTTTAGTGGTAGCATTGCACCTCGAAAAAGGACACGCCACAAAGCAGAAGCTTTATGGCTAACTAGTGGTAACCGCACGGCTTTGCCCGTAATGGAAAAATTAAAAGGTCTTTTGGTTCACCTGTATATTTACAAATAATGTATGGTGAATTTTCTCGCCAATGGGCTTGTACCCATATTACGGTTCCACGTTATGATAATTTCGTATCTCGCCAAATGGCTTGTGTCCACATAACGATTCCACGTTATGATAATTTCGTAATTTACTCGTCCATCTTATGATAATTTTGTTCTTAAAATTGCAATAGAAAAAGAACCACATCGAATTTTCGAAAAATCACTTCGAGGTGCACACCCCCATGCTACAAACCAACTTTGTGCCAAATTTCATGAAAATCTGCCGAACGATCTAGGCGCTATGCCGCTATGCGCGTCACAGAGATCCTACAGACATCCAGACATCCTCCGGACATCCAGAAAGAGAGACTTTCAGCTTTATTATTAGTAAAGATAAAGATTCTCAGATCATATTTTGAAATTCATAAAAGGAATATACAAATCAGTGCTTATTTTCTCCTCCTTTCAAATCCCCTTACGCCAACTTAACTTCACGCCATATGGACGATGCACCGCCAAACTCGAATACACCAAAACTCTACTCCGGCTCGCAAAACGTTTTAATCTCGACCGGCCATAAATCGTGACACCTACAACCGCTATAACACTGGGAGACAGCGTCGGTGTGTGTGTGTGCCGGCGCCGGGCCATTAGCAGGCCCTAACCTACATCTATCAAGTCAACAGATAGGGCCCGCCATCCTAATACCGGGTGCCTCTCGCTATCTCTCTCCGCGTATTCTCCCTCCTTTTTTATTTCTCCCCTCGACCGGTGGATACTTTTGGCCTTTGATTCTTTCTTCTGGTGGGTGGATGATTTTTTGCGCTCTACAATCTCAATCGATTCGCTTAGAAGTCGACGAAAGGAAAAGAAAAAACATTGATGGCCACATGAACAAGAATGCGAAAGTGATGACAAGCATGCAGTAAATGGAGCATTTCTCTTCGTATTTGTCATGATATCATATAAAAATATGCACACACACACACACACACACACACACACACACACACACACACATATATATATGTATATATATATATATATATATATATATATATATATATATATATATATATATATATGTACTAAATATATGTATGTATAATATACAGTGCTGTGCAAATTAATTGGGACAAGCAGGAAAATTTAAAAATTATTCATAAAGCTGTTTATTTATTTATTATCTATACATTAATAATTGATATGTCCAACTTTTGCTTTAATCACGGCTCTTACTCTCTTTGACATCGAACTGACTAGTCTTTCACACATTTCTTTTACTTCTGGATCGCGAAACCACACTTTAATCACACTCCCTATTAACTTCACTTTGGTTGTACAATCCATTCTCCTCATTCTTGCTTTGCATATCGCCCGTAAGTTTTCTATTGGGTTCAGATCTGGTGAGTTGCCCGGCCACTCAAGCAATGACAACTTTTCTGAAGCGAAAAAGCTTTTGGTCAGCTTGGAATTGTGACAGGGTGCCAGGTCCTGCTGAAACACACAGTCGCCTTCCGGGAACCTCCTCCGCAGTGTTGTGATGAGTTTTTCTTGTAATACTTTGATGTATTTCTCACTATTCATCATCCCTTCGATGGGATGAAGGGTTTCTGGCCCTGAGGCAGTGAAACAGCCCCAAAACATCACTTTTGGGGGGTGCTTGGGGGCTTGCTGGATGTGTCCTGGTCGAAGAGGCTCTCCAGTTGTGCGACGAACGACACTTGTTCTGTATCCATGCACTTCGAAGTGAGTCTCGTCAGAAAAAATAACTTTTTTCCACTGTTCCACAGTCCAATCTTTATGTTTTTGTGCCCACTTGAATCTTTTTTTCTTCATTTCACTTGTCAGGAGCTGTTTTTTGATTGGGCGTCGCGCACGACGACCACGCTCAAGAAGGCGGCGACGAACTGTAGACTCATCTACCTCCACGCCATGGTCAGCGATGGCTCTTGTAATATCGCCACTGGTCTTTTTAGGGTCCATGACACTCATTCTGTGGATCAGAGCATCATCTCTTGGTGTGGTCTTACGTTTCCGTCCGCAGCGCCCTTTCCTGGATGCCTCCACTGACCCCGTTGTTTCATTGAGTTTTATAATCCGTGAAACACTTGATTTTCCAACCCCAACAGCCTCTGCTATCTTCCTAACTGTGAAAGAGGTGTTTTCACTAAGTGCGATTATTTTTGCTCTTTTGCGTGGGGTAATATCCATTATAACTGAAAAATAAAAAAATACTGAAAATCGCTTTAAAGTCCTGCAATTCGCAGAGAAAGAAGAAACACATGTGAACACAACCAAGTTTTATTAATCAATGTCCAACTGACGAATTGGTCGTACTCAATACATAAGAGACAAGTTCAGACAAGTAGAAGACAGTTTTGGGCAGGTTGAGACTTGCAAGTTGCAGTAACAAGGATCCAAAGTCCTTGTCCCAACTAATTTGCACAGCACTGTATATATGTATGTATGTATAAAAGGGGGATGTGAAAAATAATATATTCTACACTCAACCAGCGCATAATTGCGGCTAAAGCATTAAATGTATTTTAAATATTTGGTAGTAATAAAATATTTCAAATTTTTTCAAAAAAAAAAAAAATTTAATCAAATTTTTTCTTTCTTTTTTTTTTTTTTAATTTGTTGTTATTTAGTTACTTTACACTTCGTGCACGCCTGGAGGTGGAACACATGCATAACACCACATATATGTATGTGTAATATATATATATATATATATATGTGTGTGTGTGTGTATATATATATATATATAGTATGATGCATAAAACATAGTACATAAAACGTGTTCATAATTTATACTTGTAGTATTTTAAAGTAAATCTTCACACACACATTACAAATCAAACTTCCACTTTCTTCAAGTAATAAGCAGTAAGTTACTGCCCTTAAGCCAGGGCTAAGGTAGAATTGCAAGCATATACCGACAGCCCAGTTATGACATTCAGAGACTGCCGTTTCGTCCTTCTTATGAACTCGTTAGTGCGTCAGTAACCAAGCTGAAGGCAGATGTGTTCTCATTTAAGCTTCGCAATCTCTCTTTACCCTTCTAGCAATACAAATTTTATCTCTTCTTTCAGTTTTCTTTCCCTTAATTCGTCATTCCTTTTTCTTTATTTAAATTGCTACTTTCCTTTCTTTTACTTCTTTCACTCGAACTTTTTTTTCTGTATCCTCCGAGAAGACAAATTAACAGCGTTTTACAAATCTCCAATGACCTTTTCCTCAGAATTTTCAAATTCTGTTATATCTTTCGTTGCTTCAATGAGAAGAATATCTGCCTTCAGCTCGGTTATTGACTATTCCACAATGATGAGTCCGTAACAAAGATGAAACTGCTTTTCTTGGAAGACATAATAAAACATTTGAATGCTTAAGAGCTTTTTTAAGTGATGAAAAGAAACTTAGTTTATATGGAACTGATAGTTGGGCATGTTACTGGCACGCTGTTGGCAAGGAATCCTCTACGTTTTTCAGCAGTCAACAAGAGGGAGGATCCCTCATACTGTGGAGAGCTTTTTTTGCAATGGAACAGCCGATATTGCACTTTTGAAAGGTCGTCAATGTTCCGAAGATTATCAGAGAACACTTGAAGTGCAGTTACTTAAATTTGGAAAGTTGCTAGGTGAGCGACGATGGATATTATAACAACTGCGCCATTTACGTGTCACTCTATAATGCAGTGGTTTCGACAAAACCATTGACTCTTATGAACTGGCCATGCCTAAGTCCTGACCTAAATCCAGAAGAAAAACCTCTGGGGAATGTTAGCTCGAGATGTATAAGCTAATTAGAATAACAATTACTTTAGCGTTAGAATATGAAATACGGCATTCGAAAGCTCTTTGAACCGGTTCTAGCTGCTATTAGTCGGTTTTAAACCACTTAAGCTGCTTTAGAATGACGTGCGCGTGTTTACCCTTCATTCAGTTTGCTTTTAGGCGTAGAAGATCAGACGGTGTATTTATGTTAAGCAATATGAGCAGTAATAAATTATATATGTCTTCCATTATTATTTATCAATCAATGACCCGCAATAAGGATGAAAGAAATTTTTTGAGAGATTTTAGCTATTTATAATCTCAATTTATAAAACTGTGATTTTTTTTTAACACTTTAACGATTTATTATTAATTAGTTCATAGAATAGCTAACTATTTCATGGAATAACGAGGTAAAGTATGAAATTTTTCATCTATTATATAATTTGACTGCCATCTCTAGTTATTTCATAAAATAAGTTATTATATGAAATATGTGATCAGTAATATACGTATGTATGCATGAAAAGAACTTCACACAGAATACAGACATACACAACGACACACAAGTATACCGTAATACTCGTGTTCTTTTCTTAATTGAGTACTGCTGCTTCGCTTCGTCGACCGTGAATAATCTCATATGTGTTTGAGCGGATGGAACAATGGTTTGCTTTACCAGGAGAAGAGAGACCCGCGGTCAAAAGCTATGGGCTGGAAATATAAGGAGGGAGGAACGTGGCTGATGAGCCCTCTGGGGTTGCTGGTGGTCAAAGAAAAGTTTTTCGCCAAAATGAAGCCAAGTACTATTGAAATCCTGTTCGTCTAGGCTTGTCGTAATATGAACAGCTTTTAATTACTGATTGAAATGGGAAGTTTAAACATTCACAGCTCAAATTATTTTTACGTTTCTGTTGAAATATGCTCAGTTAGATTTCAGGTCAACAACAATGAATTCCGGTCCCCAGTCGGCAAAAATTCAGTAAGACTTGCCCTCCAGATTGCAAAAAATCTCCTACCACTTTGAAATTTGCATTATCAACTCATGCAAAAGATATGTCTGGAAAGTAAGTATCAAATTGAAAAAAAAATAAAATAAACACATGAAACCTTTTGTTTTTCAAAACAAATTGATCCTGACATGAAAGATCACTTTTTAAACTATTTTAAGCATATTTCCAATGTTGTTAAAACACTTGTAGCTGGAACCCAACTTTTCAATACCTTCTTCACAGAAAGGAACTGCCAGTGAAGATAACCTATACAATGAACACCGCTCGGCAAAAATACTAAAAATCAAATAACGACAGATTACTATTTAAAACTGAACTAAAATAATTAAATTAGAGAGGAGTGAGAGAGAGTAGCAGTGTATAATTAAAATGATTTTTTTTTGGGGGGGGGGTATAATGTTTTGCTACTGAAGTTATTTATTTAGAGGTGAGCAGGTACGTATTATATTTTGTGAAATTCTGAAACTGTTCAGTTATATCGCTTTTCTTACGAGAAAATCAAAAAAGAGTTTTTTGAATTAAGATATTAAAAAAATACTTTGTACTATTTTCAGTATATATTTATTTAAAATAAAATATTATTCTTAAAATATATATATATATACATGTCCTGATGCATAATAACTTTCATACAAAAAATCACTTAATTAAATCAAGCTGATGGAAGCAAAACGTACAAAAGCAATTGACACAAAAAAATCTAAAGCAATGCTGCGAAACTAATCAAGTGCTTGAGTGCATTTTAATTTAAAAAAAAAAAGAAAAAGCATAAAGGCAGTGATTTCCCAATTGATATAGAGTGCCGACATTGTCAGGAAATGTTGCCACAAATAGATGCCACCTAATTATAACAAAATGTTAAAAATCCCAAGTAAATTATTTTTGAAGTAGAAATAAATTCAAGCAAAATGAATTCTTAAACTACCAGGTAAAAATTTATGATGTTATGTCAGTGAACATTCAACATAATCCCCCTCTCCCCCCTTTTTTTTTGAAAAAAGGTACATTAAGGGTGGAAATTTTTAAACAATATATTTCAAAATTTCATTACAATTGAAACATATAGCACTTAACTTGACTTTGACTACCTACTGCAAAAACTTTAAACATTTTAAAGCCTAAGATGTTTGTGGAGTATAGTTACGCTAAAGACTATGAACTGTACATCAAGGGTTGAATAAAAATAACTCATTTATAAAGTATGAGTATTAGAAAAAACAGCGATGCATCACACCAAATTGAATATTTTTTTTTAAAAAGCTAGGGCTTTTTAGTGTTTTTTAAAAAGTTAACTTTTGGCTTAGAAATGTGCATTTCGTTCTTTTCAAGTTTTTCTTTTATTTAGGTTTAGACGTAAAAATCAATTATAACTCATTTTGTAAGATATTTCTTGAAGACCGACTTGCAGCGATTTAAGACATGAGCTCTGTTTTCCATTCCAAAAGTCGCAGAATTGTTTCCAACATAGTACAAAATTAGATAATTAAATTTTATTTGATCAAAAAAGTATTAATTTGACGCAACGCCAGAAACTGTTTTTAAAAACAATTACCGAATACTGTCCCATAAATCATTTTCGGTGCAAAAAAAAAAAAAAAAACCTGATTCGAACTTTTGTGAAATAGTGTAACGGTCACAAATAAAAAGAAAGCAAGAAATTATTTTGACTGTGTATAAAATAAAAGTAATATCAAAAGACGTGTAAAAAATGTAAATTAAGGAATTGAAATAAGAGGGACCGAGCTACAAAATAAAAATCCTTTTTCAAAAGAAGAACAGTAATTTTTTAGGAGATCGTACTGCACCGTTGAGTCGGTCTTAAAACCCGTTCGTTCTTGAACGACACATCCCTAGTTTCGCTGTAAAGTTGGTTTTTGTACGAGTAGAGTTCGAATGCAAAGAAACAACTTTTACGTTTCGTTTGACGGAAATGTTTGCCAAAGCTTGATCTGAAGCATTATATCAGCGGTAGCAACTGCTTCCAAAAGTAATGAAACGAAAGTGTGTTAACATAGCAAGTGTTAAAAATGTCTATTTTTACAACTAATGAAAAATATATCACATTATTATTTGAAAAAATGCTGCTTTGTGTTGTTAATACTATTGTTAAGAATTAAAACTCTTGAACTAAACTGAAAAATATTTGAAATCAGCTGAACAAAATCCTTGAACTAAACTGCACAAAATACTGGAACTGATCTGCACAAATTAAATGTTGCGTAAGAACAGTGGTTTGTTTACATTTTTGTCACTTCCCATTGGTTCGTCACTAGGACATGTGACGAAATGTTCCTTACGCGTTTGCTTGCATATCGGAATTTTATTGCAGTGTTTTTGTATCCGCCGTACTTTAGAACGAAGATCTTTTAATATTGCAGCCATCGGAACATTTTCTCGTACACTACTATTGCTTTTTCATCAGCGACATTTATTATTTGCACGGGATGAAACGATATGGCTGACTGTCTATTTTTAGAGACTTGTTAAATATAAAAATGAACGAATTCAATACTTAAATATATCTAATTGTGACATATTATACACCTAATTTTGTCATTTTATGCATATAATTGTGTCATATTATACAATTTATTGTGTCATTTTTCACATATAATTATGTCGTATCATACATCTAATTGTGTCATATTATACATCTAATTGTTTCATGTTATACATCTAATTGTGTCATGTTATACATCTAATTGTGTCATATTATATTATGGCTGACTGCCTATTTTTAGAGACTTGTTAAATATAAAAACGAACGAATTCATTACTTAAGTTCAACTAATTGTGTCGCACTACACCGCCGTTTGGCGATAAGGAGCCAAATCTGACCTCTAGCCATTACGGCAAGAAACAACACTCAGTTGAAGCAAGTGACAAATTCTCGCCTCTAAATGAAAAACCATAAGCCCTCTATAAAAACATTCACCCCTTTCATTAGAAAGCTTTCCCCTTTTACGGCGTCCTAATAACATCCTCATAAAATCCCGTCTTGTCAAGTGAAGCACTGTGCCGGACGCTCTCCGGCTGTGTCCGGTCGAATGGATTTTACGTCCGGCGGGAACAAAGTCGGCGCCGGATATTGCGTCCAGATCCGAAGTATAAGGGTTAAGGACCCCTGCCGGAACACCAGATGGGGGCGAAATTACGGGATCGGGTGTGCTTATTGGTGGAAGATTACTTGCGGAGATTAGCTCAGCAATTATACTGTTTTTCAAACACTTCTGATAATTTGTTACAAATGAAGTAAGAGAAAACACATTTTTTACTATATATCTGTACTTTTGGGCAACAGCAATCAGTGTCAGATTTTGACCAAATTAAACTTATAACATAAATCACTCTACAAAGTAGTAAACTTTTCAGTGCAACAGCAATCAATGTTCACATACCCTAATATAGAGTTACTAACATTCCCGTCTAATCCTAATGCAAACCCTAATGCAAACCAAAGTCCCTAATGCAAACAAAAATGGGACGGCGCAGTTTAAAAATTCCAGAGCCTTACTTTAAAACCAACCTTAAAGAAACTTTTCTTCTTCTACATTGTAACAACAGTTGCAGCACAAGAAATTTCTTTTTTCACTTAAAGACATAATTTATCCAACCTAACAGAAAACATATTGGTGTCTTTAATCAAGTGAACTTGCTCCTCATTTAGATCTTACCTTTACTAACACTTTCTAGTAGAAACAAAAATGGGAGGAGTCAGATGAAAAATTCCAGAACCTTACCTTAAAAACCAACCTTAAAGAAATATTTATTCATCTACTTTGTAACAATTGTTGTAGTACAAAAATTTCTCCTTTCATATAAAGACATAATTTATCCAGTCAAACAGAAAACAGATTGGTGTCTTTAATCAAGTGAACTTGCTCCTCGTTTAATTGTTTCCAATATTTAACCGTGAATTTCTCTGCGTACCTGCCCCTGAGGATAGCTATCGGCATGCATGATTATCGACAATCCTTAATGCCTTATCATCTCGCATTGTGGTTCCATTCAAGCTTAGAAACAGCCGCAACATTTTCGCAACAATACCGAAAGCGGGGAAAATAAAAGGAAACAACTACAAAGAAATTTATCTGTCTGGAACAGGGGTGGGGAAACTGCAAAAAAAAAAACACGCAACGGGAAAAGGGAAAAGTTGAAATAAGGATAATTCGCCAGCGAAAAACACACGCCGCAGCCACATCGTATTGTTTCTTTGTGTGTGGAACACCCTACCACCGCCTTCTACACCCTCAAACGGAACATCAGCAGAGCATTTGGGGTAGAGATAACGTTCCGACCTATTCTAAGAAGGGGGCGCGCGAATTCTATCGACAATGGCTTTTACCAGGGGAAGGGGAGATTTGCGTAAAACGGTTGAGGTGTGCAAAATTATTAACCGTTCCGAGATAAAGTTTCAATAAAAGTGCCTTTTGTTCGCGCCAGCATTGGGTCAGGCTATTTGCGCCTAATGATCTATTGGATCGTGAATAAAGCGGGAAAGAGTCTTTGCCGTTTTGTGGTAATATGCTTTGTTGTCGGGAGCGTCACCGGTCGATGTCAATGGAAAACGATGTGAAAATCGAATCACTTAAATTCACATTTCTAGTTGAATATCTGTCTGAATAGCGTTAGAGCGCGATTTGAGTCCAATAATAGCAAACGCTTTTGAAAGGAGCATCATTTGGTTATAGAAAGAAATCCAAATTTTCAAAAGGTGTGAATTCCCAAACGGGTTCGATTAGTAAAAATCGCTTAGAAACTTGATTTTAAATTGAAACACGCGCACACACACACACACACACACACACACACATATATATATATATATATATACTATTGGTCCATAAATATGAGCAGTCCCGCAAGAAAATATCATCTAAAATTTTTCTCGAACTGCAGTATCCTGTTCAAGATGGTCTTTATTATTTATGCCAAAATTATATTGTTGCAAAGTGGGCAAGTTGTGCTTGGCAGGATACCAAATCCCTAAAGCGCAATACGAAAACTGAATTCTTTAAGTTCATATTTTTGTTATATGGTTTTATTTACTTGAAATTAATACCTGAATGCTTGAATATTATTAATCATAAGCTTAATTGCTGAAATTTTAGACTTGGGCTTTTAATTTTGATACAGTTGGATATACAGATTTGGATAAGGAGTAAATATGTAACATAACATAAAGTATCATTTTTTTTTTTTTTTTTTGCATTTAAAACATAATAATTTGAACGCACCGGTGGTGTGATCGTACAATCACACCCGCAACACATACAAATTATCAATTTGCCAATACTCATTCATCAATACACGAAGATGTTTTTAGAAAGTTGTTGATGCGTAATGGTTTTTTATATTCACTTGTATAAAAATAAAAAGCCTAAGTTGAAAATTCTAGGAATAAAGTGCAAATATATGGGTAACAATGTGATAACCGTGCAAATGGCTTGCACAAGGCAGACTTTTAACATAAAAATCTTGTTTTAGATCCCAATGCATTGACATATGAGGCAGTGAGAAGCAAAGGGTTGCAAGTGGGCTATTTTAAGTTTCGAGTAAAACACGTTTAAAGATCAGATCCTAGGTTGGCTTTCATTGTTTTTTTTTTTCTAAATCATGCTGTACAGCAGCACCTACCAGGGCTACTAGTACAATCTCTTGCCCCAAGACAGAGGAACGTTCACCTATCATTTGTACTGGCAATCTCCAAATTTTTAATTTTGCCACTTGCATCCCTTTGCTTCTCACTACCTCATATGTTCATTTCGCAGTAAAACTCTGCTAAAGAATTACATTATTTTAGACCAATATGTCTTCTAAAGAATTACAGTAGATTAAGTATATATAGTTGGGGCAAACCCTAACTATCAGCATTGTGAAGTCTACACAGCTCCTAATCACAGCATCTACGACGCGGCCAGGTTTGGCTTGATCCAACTATAGAACTTATAAACATGTTTCAATTGAATTAAGTAAAAGAATTTTGCGGATGAAACGGACAGAAAAATTAACTATATTAGTTTTAAGAACATATGCATTTCAAAGTCTTCATGAACTGTAAAACACGATTACAATTTACTTCAGATAATTCAACTCATGGATACTCAGATGTTACGCAAATCTTTGATGATATAAAAACTGCATGAAAATCTCTCTTTGTCTCATGTGTTTCGGACTTAAATGATTAAGGGTATTGAACTTAGACATAAGCTTTCCACTTTTCTCTAGAATATACTTCCACAAATAAAAGTTTGTGCAGCAATGTATAACTTTGAAAGATAGTGTTTACAATAAAAGTGAAAAAAAAAAAGGCTTTATTTCTTAAATAAATGTTTTCAGGCAAAGGAGCAACGCATTTTTTTTTTCGAAACCATTAGTTAACTAAACAAGTTGTCAAATCAGGAACATATATCTAGGAGTACATTCAAAAGAATGTATTTTTCCCTTGAAATGTCGAACGCTGCTTTCTAAGCACCTTCATTACGAAAACGTTTATTTGACAGTTTACTTGAAGAAACTGCTTTCCCTTCAATTTCTTTTTTTTAAATCAAAACCGTTGCCGTAAATTGTATGCCGTTGAATTTGATAGGTAATTGATACATTTGAAATTAATAGATAAATCAGTCTCGAGCGTTAAAGACAGTTTTGTGTGAAAAGTGACGAATAAGAAACAAAAGTTTTTTCAAATTATTGAGCGAAAAAACGATTTTTTTTTCTTTAATAACTACAAAGTTTATAATTCCACTTTAATAATATTAATGCAATCGTAATTTAAGTGCTGATATTTTTGATCCGGATCGTTAGCTAAACTTTTTATTTTATCTTTTGCGGTAGCTTAAATAAAATGCGTTCGCTCCGTGCTAAGACATTTTGCACGGATTTTAAATCCTAAAACACTAAGCTACTGAAAAATTAACACATCTTTTGCTAAAAGAAGTGTTATGTTAATGAGATTCGACAGGGTATTTGTATAAAAAAAAATTGATAATCGAATGATTAAACAAATTTCTTGTTGCAGAGCTCATTTCAACAAGTTGCGATACATTTTTTTTAAGATTAACGAGTGACATAGACTTTTGATAATATGAAGCAGCAAGTTCTTGTTCATATGAAAAATGTTATTAATGAAATTTGACAGAAGTTTTATTGAAAGGCAAACAAGGACCTTATATAATATCAGCGAAGTTCTAGTTTTACAGAAAGTTCGGTGTAAGAAGGTTAGACAGTACTTTTACTAAAAAATACACTGAACCCCTTTGGGTCATGTGTACCGATTACTTGTTCTTCGGAAAGTTCATACTAATATAGCTCAAAAGAGTTTTTTTTTCTTTTAGAATAACTTTAGAATAACCTTAATTCTTGGATACTATAAAGGAATGTTTGGATCCCTTGAAGTTCATTGTAACAAGCTTTTACTTGAGGATAAACATGACTTTGGATCATATGAACAAAATTCTTGCTTCTCGTACACGGTAAAAAAAATCCCATAAAATTTTCGGTGTCAAGCTGGCAGCTGGGTTGATTGTGACCTTAATATTTTTGAAGTACATTCGAATTCACATTAGTTTTACGAAGAAAACTGGAGCTCATACAGTAAAAATACGACTACAGATTTAAACTGCGTAACGTTAATGGTTTTGCGCAGTTAACCAAGCTGAAAACTTAAAACAGTGAATTTTAAGGGGGTTTTTTTAGTGTAAGGGGTCATACTAAAGATGTTTAAGAGGCTTTTGCTTACTTTTATCTAAACCAGTGGTTCTCAACCAATGGTCCGAGGACCACTAGTGGTCTACGAGATATTTTCATGTGGTTCGCTACAGGTAGTGAAAATTTGTCTGCATCAGTTTCATAGTTGTAATTAAATTCACGAAAGAAAACTTTTGGATTTATTTCATTTCACCTAATAGAATTGTTGTGAAAATATTTCTATTGTATGAGGTCCGACGAAGAATTCGGAAGGGTACCAAGTGGTCCTCAGTAGTGAAAAGGCTGAGAACCCCTGTATGACAGCAGGTTCTTCCCTACTGTCATAAACTCAAAAAAGAAAATATGTTTCCTGTGATTCTAGTTAACAAAAATTTACATATTGTATTGCAAAAAAAAAATAACTATGTACCTGCATTGCTATCGCATTGAATTAAAAGATATATCGCCATGAGAGAAAAAAAATGATAATTTGAATTTTGACTCCTTGAATTCAAATTATGTTTTTCGCAGTCACAAGTTGCAAGAGGACCCTACTCGTTGGGTTTCTTGTTTATATAAGTGTCTCCTGTCCCCGCAATCTGCTTTCTTTTATACCCAACCCTCTCGTGTTTACACTATCCTCTTTAGACAAAAACTGCATCCAGTAGACAACGAACCTTCGTGAGCATGTCTTTCCTCCTGGGCGGTGACATGTGTGGGTGTGTGTAGGCGCTTGTGTTTAGGCACTATGTTTGTATGTGTAGGCATTTGTGTTTAGGCACTGTGTGTGTGTAGGGCCTAGACGCCACCGCCCAAGAGAAGCGGAATCACCGGCTGACAGTGCTGCTGGCGTAGGTTCAGGACCTGTGAAGAGGTCGAGCACAGCGCCAGTGGACAGTGGTTCTGTCTTCGGTCCAAAAATCAAAGGAACATCAACCGCAGTCAAGTGTCATGTTTAAGCAATTTGTTAATTGCTTAAAACATGGATATTGAGTAAAATGAGATTTTTTTCTTCAAAATGCTCATCCGAGGGTTCATCCAAAAGTAAGGTTCCCATCAATATTACAAATATACAGCACTGGGTATTTTCATTGAAATTTACATCGTGCGAAAGAAAAAAGTTTCTCTATTTTTATACATAATCGCCATCTTTTTCTGTGCATTACTGTCGGCGGTACCATAACTTCTGTATGGAGCGTAACAGAATTTCACCGCCAACCCGTTGAGGAAGCGTTTCACCCCTTTTTTGATTTCGTAGTGCTCCGTTGAAACGTTAGCCATCAAAGTGTTCCTTAAACTTAGGAAACAAGTGGTAATCACTAGACTCGAGCTCCGAACAGCAATCAAGAACGGAGTCATGTTCCACTCCGGCGGTGGAATTCTGTCACACTCGATAGAGAAGTTGTGGCATCGTCAACAATAATGCACAGAAAAAGATGGCGATTATGTATAAAAATAGAGAAACGTTTTTTCTTTCCAACGATGCAAATTTCTATGAGAATCGACAGTGATGTTTATCTTTAAAATTGGTAGAAACCTTACTTTTGGATCGACCATTGTACAAGAAGGCGTGGTAAGTATATTTAATTAAAAACTTATCAAGGGTTCGGACGACAAACAAATCCTCTACTTCCTAAAGGTACCCGTGTGGTAGCTTGGCTGTAGGTTTATTTCATTCAAAGCATTTCCGTTTCGTGAACAACGTTACTTTCCTTGACAAGCAATTCAAGCAATTAATCTAAACAAAGCTCTCCCGAATTCATTTGAATAGTCTGTAAAAAAGATTTTACATCTTACTGGTCGCTATCTCCCATTTCCCCGTTTTCCGACCCATTTTTCAGGCAATGGACCTTATTTCGCGGAGCCTACTCCAACTCAAAAGACCTCTTTCATAACGAGACAAGGGCTCCTAACGAATTTCCATACAGAAGGGGGAGATGCGATAGATTTAAGCGTCTATAATTCAGGCGCTGATAAATTTAGAGTCGTTTGGGTGGCTCGCGTCATAGAGTTCGTAATTTAATGGATGTGTCCTCTCTTAAAGTTCTTCTACGAGGAAGATGGGGGTATGGGGGGTCAGCCGCGGAATTGTTCCGACGCACCCGGTCGTGATTTTCCGCTGACAGAGATGGAACGTCACTATCCTCTTCGTCTCATCTCCGTATAACTGCACTGCTTTGCTTGTACACTTATGATAAAGAAAGGTTAACGCAATGGCGATGAGGCTGCTAGTATCATTGCTGCTGTAAGTAATGTAATGTGTAGTTTTCAGAATATCTGAAATTATTTTCTGCGTGTGTCTAAGGTCTTAGTTTCTGCTGAGAACGTGAAATTAAGCAGTCGGAACTGTTTATTTAATGCTGTGCCCTGCATTTAATTTGCTATCCAGAGGAAAGAAGGGCTTCGGAGTCGGACTTTAAATGAGAGACTTTAACTCCTGGAATTCAGTCCGTTTCCGACTTTTTAGCCTTGGCAGAGTAGCAGACTCTGAAGGAAAATGGTCCACTTTAATTCCTGTAATTTTAAAGCTTTCTGACCCCTTCACCCCAGATTCAGTTCGACTCCGACTCCGCAGCTTTGGCAGAGTAGCAGACCCTGAAGGAAAATGGCCGACTTTAATTCCTGTAATTTTAAAGCCATCTGACTTCTTCACCCCTAAATCAGTCCAACTCCGACTCTGCAGCCTAGAACTACAGGCTAAGAGGGAAAACGACAGACTCCGACTCGTGAAATTTTAAAGCATCTTTCTTCGACTGCGCAATCTTAGCAGAGTTTCAGACTCAGAGAGAAAATGAATGACTCTGAGCGCTGGAATTCTCCGACTAAAGCTCCATATAACCCCGAAATCATTCCTTCTTCGCATCTCTGAAAAAAGTCATTTTACCTTCAAGCACACCCACTTTCCTGGCAAAAAATTTTTGGATGTCTTGCATAATCTAAAATCGTAGTTTATACAAATTTGTCTTTTAAAATTCTCCGCTATGTAAAAAAATTGGAAGAATAAAAAAAAAAAAAAAACTAGGAACACCGTCTGCCAGTCAAAAACATCTTCTCGCATTTGAAAAAGTTTCTTTAAATTGGAAAAAAACTTTCTGACTTCTGCAATCAAGTTCAATCTCAAGTTCTAAATCACGGCCTGATGCCTTTATTAGGATCAAAAATCTTCCCTCGACAGCAAAATATATATTTAGTTTAAAATTCTCAAAACTTTCATTTCTTTTCATCTTATTAAGCATCTATTTTCGTCTTAAACCGCCATTTTTTTACTTAATAAAAACTATTTATGGGATATCAATTTTAAATTTAGAAGTACTTTTCAAGTTTAACAGTATACAGTCCTATGATTTCTTTGAACTCCAAGATATAATCATTAACATCTTCTTCATCAAGCATTTACCGATTGTTGAAAAAATGTTTTCAGGAATATACACCCTTGGGCGTATTAGATCAAAGATGTTATGCTTGGTGATCCAACGTACGTGGGCGTCAGGTGGCACATTTCTTTTCAATTCCAGTTTCCCCTTTGGTGCTAAGAAATCCGTTTATAGGTCCCCTTCTCTTTCTCCCAAACAGCATCAGCCTCAATGATTGTTTGCTGTTGTCATCAACAATCGAATGGGACAGTAACCCTTTCAATGATTTTCGATTGTGGCTTTCAGGGAGAATTGTTTTCGTGACGGAACAGATATCGAACTCGTGCTGAAGTTTGCTCACTCCGCTCTGAGTAGTAGTTATTGTTTTGTGTAAGATATGAAGAAAATAAATTCGTCTTGGAGCTTTAAATACTGAAACAATAAAACAAATTTTAACAAAACTGAGGTTAAACTTTTAAAGATTAGTATTGAAATAATTTTCTATTCAAAATAACTTTTGAAAAGGTGAAATATACGCAGTTTTTCTTACTGTGAGTTGAGTTTTGATACAAAACTTTATTACATTGTTGAATATGCTTTCAATTTTTGCTTTATTTTTCAAACCTTTTAGAGAAAAATATTTTTTTTCTGATCGCCAACTAAAGCACACACACGCCCACACACGAGCACATGCAAACGCGCACACATACACGTATACTTTCAGACTGTGATTACAAAATCAATATACATTTTCCTTAAACGAGTTATAGTAAGTAAAAGTCGTAATCTGTACAAAAGCACAGTACAAAATTTGATTAGTAAAAGTCAGTAAGATAACTCCGATTGGCTAGGCACAATTGCCACGGTTCCATATAGACTGGAATACCTTCTGTAATGTTGGTGTTGTTTGAGATAATAAAGTCATAATTCTCTGCCTGAAATGTTCAATGATGCCAGTCATCACTTTATACTCCTTACATTTGACGCAACTAGAAATGAAAAAGTCTAGTGGGGTTAGATCTGGTGATCGTGAAGCTTTGTAGCATGGAGTAATCGTATCTTCTATGCGTTGCACGTCCTGTGGCGTAACCGAAAATCTTTCAGGACGTGGTTTATTTTTAACACAATTAGTTTGTTTGAATTTATTTGCCAAACTTTTTATAGTCTTTCTGGTGCTGGATTGTGTTCTGAATTTGCAGGTGAAGTCTTTTGATTTGTTACTCTAAGTATACGAGCACAAGCAATTACTATCTTTTCCTGTGTTTAGAGCATTCTTTAAGATTAAATGCGGAGAATGAAAGTTTAGAACATATTTTTCACAAATGTTTTGAGACTATAAACATCATGTATATATACACGCAAAAAAAATATTGCACCATTACTTACTAACACAATATTTTGTCAGAACTTTTGCAGATATTCTTCGCTTTCATGTCAACAAACGAAATTCAATTTCCCGACCGAAGAACTGAAATGTGGTTTAAAAACCTGTTCGTTTTCGAATGTCCATTTCTCATTCTCCTCCCCCTACACGACTCTATTATACTTTCACGGTTGAAAATGAAGTTTTCTGTTAGAAACCCCCCTACCTTGACAGTTAGAAATAGAGTACGTGGTCAGAAATGAATGACACTGAAACTCAAAATGAGTTTGCAGTAAAAAATACTTCTTTTCGCTTCAATTCAACTTTTAAGGCAATATATTATAACTTTATCTTCTCTCAGTTTCAGGAAGATTTTTTTCAACATTTTCAACAGCGATATCTCAAAACTGAAGTCTATTTTTCATCGATATTTTTTAAATCGATAACTTAGAAGTGTACTATTAAATCGTTTTTTATTTTATCAAGATGTAACTTTTGCCAAATCAGAATGTTGAATTTTGAATGAAAGTTCCAAAACGTTCGTTTCAATTTAGTATAACTTTTCACTGGTGTTTTTCCATTAAATATTCTTTAAAAATATTTCATCCTTGATACTGGTTATAACAGTGAAACACTAAGAAATTAACAGCAGCTACCTCAAAAACCACTCTGCAGTTAATTTTAATGCATGATATTTTCTAAAGATATTACAGTATTATAACTTCGGATTATCGGTTCCCGATTTAACGATTTCCTCAATTTAATGATATATTTCACTGGTCCGGATTTAACGGCATTGAACATAGATGCTTCTCGATTTAATGATATCCTAGATTTAACGATAACTTTTCCAGTCTCTTGACAATCATTAAATTGGGGTTTTACTGTATTTAGTAACTTTTCACTGTTGCTTATCCATTAAATTTTCTCTAAAAAGATTCCATTATTTTAACTCGTTATACAGTGAGATGCTAAGAAATTCACAATAGCTACCTCAAAAACCACTTCGCAGTTAATTTTTCTCAATACTGACTTTATTTTTGTCGCATGATATTTCATGAAGATATTATTTAGTGATTTTTCACTTTTGTTTTTCCATTGAATTTTCTCTAAAAAGATTGAATTTTTTAACTCATTATACAGTTAGACACTAAGAAATTCAAAATTGCTGCGCTTTACAGTCAGTATTGCTCAATATTGACTCTATTTTTGCTGCCTGATATAAAACTTTCTTTTGCAGTAATTTCAAAAGTTTGCGCTTGATATATTTACTAGTTCAGTTTCTTTACTCAGTTTCTTTATCAGTTTTTCAGCTTCAAAATTTGTTGCATTCAATTTTATCTACCGATTTTAAACTTACTCGTTTTTGAAGAGAAATATTCACAGATTATATTAGTAATTTTGTTACTAAAGCACATATTTAATACCAGTAAACAATGTACATAAAGCAAAAATTAGCAAATTGATTGCACAAATTAGCACTTAGCAATCATTTTGCTCCTTGTGCTTCATCTACGTTGCTTTCTACTGTTAATTTGTTACACAAATGTTCATATTCATTTCGTAAATGTACAGGGTGATTCGGAATAACTTGTCAGAAATGTACATGGAGGTCAGGCATATAGTTATAAAGAAGAATCGAATAGGAACATAAGGTCGCATGTGCAATCCAGACGCGCAAGAGGGCGCTGAATGTCGGGAAAATAGCTGAAGCGACGTAAAGCGTCAGTTGAGTGTAGGTACTTTAAATATTCTTGTTAACTTATAACGTTATGTAAACTTCACTTTCTGTAATAAAATTTCATTCTCTCTAACGGTTTTCGGGTTTTCCCGTATCAGTCTTTGAGCCCATGTCGCGCGTCTGTATTGCCCATGCGACTCTATGTTCCTATATGATTTTTGTTTATTGCTATATGCCTAACCTTCAGCACATTTCTAACATATTGTTCCGAATCACCCTGTATATTTGTTTAACATTTCAGTTTGTTCCGTTTAATATCTTATACTTCTAATTTATTTTTGCCATATCATCCTTCAGTGAATTAATCCCGAGTTTTTCACTCAATTTTCCTCCTTTGTTGGCAGATTTGATGACAAAAGTAATGCAACATTTGGCAGTCAAAGCATATTAGTAGAACAGTTTTAACTAGTATGTTGTGACCATCAGGAAACTTTCTTCTATATCTTTCTTATACTTCTAATCCCTCCCCATGCTTAACGAGGAAGCAATATTCCCAACAAAAACAAAATTACACACGACAAAATTCGGCGACCGTCACAATTTCCGAACTGTCGCAAAAGCAAGCAAAGATCGAAAATTGAAAGTTATTTTAAAAGCCTTGCTTAAATTAATTACAAACATTTATTTGTTAAGAAACACAAATGGCAACAGTTAAAACGTTTAAATCATCACGATTTTCTGGTCATTTCCAACAATTAAAATCATGTGAAATACGCAGACGATAGTCTATCACGATTTATCTTCCTTATTGTTGTAATTATAAAGCTATTTTTATTCACAAAAATAAAGCCCCCCCCATAGAGCGATTGGCGCCAAAATTGAACCAACGGCTGTTTACATATGGATTCACATTTATTCCAAATTTCATCCAGAACGTAGCATTACTTCTTGAGATATGGCACTCACAATGGAAAAAAAAGAACGTTCGATTGTGCCACTCCCTTTTCAGCTGTTGACACTAAAATAGAATCAGCTCTTATACCCTCTAAGGGCTACTTGTCGATAAATTTTTGTTTCTTTCCGTTCATTATTTCTTGAGATACAGCAGCCACAATTGACGACAAGAAACGTTCTATAGCTCAATCCCCGTTTGAGCTATTGACACCAAAATTGAATGAGCACCTGTACCTGTTAGAGGAAACATATGAATTGAATTTTGTTTGATTCTGCCAGTTATTTCCGGGGGAATAGCAGGCACGCATAACTCAAGAAACGTCCCATGGCTCCAACCCCCTTGGAGCAATTTGTGCACAAGTTCACATACGGACACATATGTGTACCAAATTTCGTTCGATTTCATGCGGTAGTTTTTGCTGTAGAGCGATCACAAAAAACTGGTCACACACATACGTGACACACAGACACAGAGAGACAGACAGACATTTTCCAAAAATGATCGAAATGGACTCAGCACACCTCAAAACGTTCGAATCCGTCAAAATTCGAAATTCGAAAATATGCACGAATCCAATACTACTTTCTACATATTAGATATACATAGAAGAAAAAAACAATGCATGATAAAAATTGATACTAATCAGTTGTTCAAGGAACTGAAGTTCAAGTACCTTATAGTTTATTAGCTGTAAATTACTGCACTTACAAATCTAAAGATAAGAAATTCTTCCATAGCGTTTGAAACTAACTGCAAATATCTGTACCTATAAGAAACAAAAAGTTCCTTCCAGAAGTAAACGAACCTACTTCTCCCTTATTTACAATTATCGATTTTCTAGCATTAGATCAGTATTCTCTCAATTAGCAAAGGTTACTTATTATTTCTAATATATCTTTTTAGCGTTTAAAACTGATTTCTGAGTGCAAAATATGAATCTCCCATGTTAATAAAAAATAAGTAATAATAACAAACTGATTGAAAAAAATTGATGATCAGCATTACAAGAAAAAAGAAAAAGCATTTCTCCTAACATCGAGTTTCAAATCTGAATATGTAAAACATAAGTAATCAAATTAAGTTGTAGTATAACTCTGATAAGTTGAGCTATTACCTTGAAGATGTTTACTTCGTTTAGAAAGTTCAGTAAAAAAAAGACGCGTGTTATTGGCACGAATTCGGGTTGAAAAACTTGTGCAAAACTACTACGAAAGTAGTCGAACTCAACTCTGTGCCAATTACTCTTCTCCATTATCCGAAGAAAGTTAAGCATTCTCAAGGTCATAGCTCAACTTATCAGAGCTACATTATAGAGCAATTTTCATACAATTCCATTGCAACAAATACCTTTACTTTTCTATTTTTAAAAAATAACTGTAATCGTTCGCAAAAAAAGGAAAATAAAAGAAATGCAAAATAAAAAGAATAGGAAGTACATTCAAAAAAATTGAACTAAAAATAAAAAAATCTTACGGTAACACTTTATGTTGGGTTAAAAAATAAGAACAGAATGAACTACTTTTCTTTTTTCATATAATTTAAACTTTAGAGCCAATCTAAATAATTTTTTATCAAGAATAAAACCGTTTGCAACTCTCCCTTTTGGGTAAAAATTGAAGCCCCCCCCCCCACTTCGGAATTTTTATATCGCAATTGCTCTCATTTCCTCCTGAATGGCAGATTTTTTTTTTTTGTATGTGGTCATGGGATAACTTTTAAAGTCTTCCAATTTATTAGTGTTCTTTTTGTATAATGTATGTATGAATGAAAAATCTGAAAAAATAGTCTATAATTTATACAAAACTATAACTTTTAGAAAAATGGAGTAAACAATTTTAAAACACAGAAATTCGTTTTTTTTTCTTTTTTTTTTAAATACTTTCTCGTTTTTCTTTTTCTTTCTTTTATTTTTATTTAGTTTTTTTTTTTTTCGTAATTTCTTTCGGATTGTATATTGGGGATACTTGAAATTTTTCCTGGAACATTTCCTAATGTTTAACACTTTGAGACGATAATCTCGAATGTCATTTTTTAAAAAACGCATTATACTCAATAATTTTTTTATACCAAATAGTTTAAATTGAATTCATTCACAACATGTTTTCCTTTTCATTCTGTCTGGTTAAAAAAAAAATAAGTTTTTTTTTTACTGAGTCTTTTTTAACAGTATGTTTTATTTAATGTTAAAAATGTTCACATGTAATGCTTCATAGATACTTTGCTCCATGATTGATTTATGTATTAAGGTAAAATGTTTAAAGTGTTCCAATTTATTAATGTTATTTTCGTATAACATTTGGCATGTGTAAATAAAATTAGAAAAAATGTTATAATATTTGATGAAGGTTTTACTGACGCTGTCGGAGCCAATTTTTATCTCGCACGACGATTGAAATTGATAAGAATTAAATTCTTGAGAAAAACTATTCACGTCTCTGGTAATGAATTTTATTAACCGCTTTTCTTTGCATGAAAAAATTTAGCATTTATTTTTTTAGTTTGTCTACTTTTTTCTTTCTTTTTTCTCTCTCATTCTCTCTCTCTTTCTATCTCAGTTTATTTCTTCTCTTTTTTTCCGATTGGATGCTTTTTGTATTCGTATTATTTCTGCATGTTTTTGGAATATTACTTAACGTTCCACGTTTGGCACCGGTAATAATGATTTCATTGTACAGAAGGCATGATATTATTTAGGCTTTTTTTTGTCTGATTGAAAAATTAAGTGATCTTCTCAATATTGCACTATTTAACAGAGTCTTTCGTTTACCATCACATTTGTGCACATTCCTTACTCCAAAGATAACTTATTTGATGATTGGTTAATATAGTATGATATTGCTTTTTAAGAGTATAATAATAATCTTTCGGCTTGATATTTAGCGTGAATATAATAATTTAATAAGATAGAGAGAAAAGGATGAAAAACTGTAATTTCTATAAACATGAAGTAATAAACTAAACAGTATAAGAATGTGAAAAGAGAGAAAAGAAAAAAAGTTTTTAAAGAATAATAGTTATAGTAATAACACAAATGAATGAATACATAAAAAATAAAAACCACATACCGCCTGGCTGAAATCCTATATTTAGAAATCATTCACTTGTCAAAAATAAATTTAATAATGTTTATTTTTTATCATGTGATATACATTATTATATCTAAATAAGTCAGGGGTTTAAAGAAAAAAGGTAGTAAGGGTCAATTTACCCCAAAACCACTAACAAAAAGTGCTTAAAGAAGAAAAAAAAACGCCAAATTTACGTTTTTCTACATTTCTTAAAAATAAATCAAAGCTTGCTCACTGTTTAACTTACACGAAGAAAACATTACAGGCAGAGACTCTTTCTAAGTTCCTGCAAGCGTATTTCACGTATTTGAAATCGAAAGTACGCTTGAAAAATTTAGTCAAGGGTATTATCCCGGTTTATATCTCAAACACAAATTTAAGATGCTGGAAAGTAAAAAAATAATTTGAATTCTTAAAATATTATGTTTACGTGTGCTTTTTATTTTAACATCTAATATCAAATGTTATAAATATTAGGAAATCAAAATAGTACATATTGTTTCTTTCCCTCCCATTCCCCCCCCCCCCCCCCTCAGAAAATTATTATTTTTAAAATAAAATCTATCACGATTACGCTCTTTAGTGTTTTCGTGTATTTCAGTCCTTAAAAGTAAATTTCACTCTCGTAAACAAGATGTTTCGTCTAGAACTATACGAGCCTACTTTCCCGTATACCCATACTACTGTCTAGTACTTGATCAATATTCTCAAAAATAGCTAAAATCACAAATTGTTTCAAACATATTTTTGCTAATTTCTAGGAATAAAGTATTCTTTACACATCTGAAAAAATTAGATGCGTAAAAAAAGCAGCACTTTTTAAACAAAGCAGCTAATACACTTTTTTTCCTTAAAAAAAATTCTTTAGCAGCTTTCAAAACGAAAAAATAATAATTAAAATTAATAAGCTTATTAAAATAAATACATCATATCAAAAAAAAAAAAAAAATCGTTTCGTTTTCCCCTGTTGCCAAAAATAATTTTTTTAATGAATTAATGCACTTACCAAAATAAATAAAAACAATAAAATGTCAACTTAAAGAAATACTTTTCATTGTCAAAAAAAAAAAAAAAAAAAAAAAGAAATCGTCTGCGCAAATCGTTATGTAGAAACATAAAGGACTTCGAGTTTATTCGCCGAACTGAATACCAAAATTAAAACTTTAGCGTGAAAATAAAAAAACAAATCATACCAACAATAATTATTTCACAGTTAGAACCATAGCTGCGGAGTCGGAGTCGATCTCATTTTGGGATAAAGGAGTCGGAGACGAATATCCAAGAATCGGAGTCGGTCATTTGTCCTCCGTGTATAATTTTTTGCCAAAGCTACGAAGTCGAGGTCGGGGAGTCGGAGTCCGATTAATTGTCGGGCACAGGAGTCGGAGTCAATTGCCTCTAAATTCTCGGAGTCGGAGTCTGGAGTTAGGCGTCAAGAGCTATTTCCAACAAAATTTGTTTGAAATAAATCCGCCTTCAACTACGGAATCTACATTGACTTTCAGTTTCCCCGTAGGCGCTAATGTTAAGTTTTTTTGAACTGTTAAAAATTGAACGAAAAATAGTTCAAATCAAAAAGTGAAATGTGAGAATGAGGTGTCCTCGCCGAGATCTTTCGAACAAAAAAAAGGTTGTTCGAATCGGACTATTCATTCAAATGTTATTAGGGGGGGGGGGACAGACAGACCGACAGACATTTTTCCCCATCTCAATACCCTACTTTCAAATTTTTAATTTTTCGATATTTATTTAATTATTTTATTTATTTTTGATTTTTTTTTTCGCGACATTTTTAAGATGCATTAAGCCTTCTTTCATGCTTTTTTCTTCTTTTTGTGACTTTTACTGGGAAAGTAGGCTAAAAAAGGGTGGGGGAGGTCACGGAAGTATTCTTATGCCTTGAAAATAGTTCTACCTATTTCTCTGTTTGCAATACCCCAGCTTCGGCTCCTTTTTAAATCATCCTAAAATCTAACGTATGTACTGTTCGCAGTATACCGATCGTCCAGTTATGCCATCCTGAGACAGTAGTTTCGTTCTTGATTTTGATTCATCATGCAAAAAGCAGACAACCCAGTTATCACTTCCAGAGACTGCAGTTCCGTTCCTATTAGAACTCTTCTGTCTGGAATAGTGAAATAACCGAGCTGGAGGCAGATGTCAGCTCATTGAAGCTGAGAACACCAACAAATTGGCAGATGAAAAAAATACAGCTCACCAGCGAGTGTCCGCAGCTTGGTGCAGTTCGACTCGTGATCGAACTGCAGCCTCTGAATGTGATAACCGGGTGTCTACTATATTGTTCGGGTATATATATATACCCGAGTATATATATATACCCGAGTATATATATATATATATATATATATATATATATATATATATATATATATATATATATATATATATATATATATACCGGGTGCCTACTATGTGTCTACTATATTGCATGTAGTTCTGCCTTTCGCCCTGGTTTCCTAGGAGTGAAATCGCCGATTTTCGGCGTTGCTCCTCGCCGAGGGGAGAACTTGATTCTTCTGCGTATGCGCGCCCGAGCTAAATCGATGTCGTGAATGGCCACGCCGGAATCACTTAACTTTGATTTCAACGTGACGGCGAGGAGCGACGTCGAAGATCGACGATTTCACTCCTTGGAAACCAGGGCTTTAGCTGCGGCTTAGGGGCGGTAACACACTGCTAATTGGACTCATCAATCTGGAATAGACAATAATCGAGCTGGAAACGGATGTCATCTCATTGAAGCATGAGTGCCAACAAACATGAATCTAAAGTAAATTTAGCACACTAGCGAGAGTTCACAGCAGTAGTACGGTTCAACTCGTCAATTAAAGGCAAAGCCTGGGTATTATACAGAAAGTTACTGGTTGAACTATACCATTGGTAACCATGCCGGAAAATTTTGCACTCCAGCGAGAGTCCACAGCAATGGTACTGTTCAACTCCTCAATTGAAGGCAAAGCTTGGGTATTATGCAGTAAGTTACCGGGTAAACCGTACATTGCTGAGGACAAAATTTACTTTAGCTACAAGTTTGTTCGCACTCTCGGCTTCAATGAGAAGTCCTCTGCCTCCAGCTCTGTTATTATCTATTCCAGACTAATGAGTCCATGAAAAGGACGAAACTGCAATCTCTGGATAGCATAACTGGACTGTCGGTATATTGCAAGCAGTTCTGTCTTAGCTCTGGCTTATGGGCGGTACCTTACCGCGCACGGTATAAAGTTAGTTCTTACAAACGCTATCCCTCCAACTTTTGTGCGATATGTATCTTAAGCTTTTCATTAATCTATTTGTCAACTAATCTTAGCTGCCCTTAACATGTTTTTCTCCATCCAATTCAGCTAGGACCAGTGAATAGAAACTCGAGAGAAATCAGAAAGGGAAACGTTATGTATGCAAGACCTTTTTTCACCGCTAGCGGACATTGCAGTCCGCCGAAGTCAATCACTGCTCCGCCCCCGCGGGGAGAACTTTCGCCACCTCCCTATGTTTACCCTATTGACTGGTGGACAGAATCACACAAAAAGTTGGCAGGGGAGTAGGATCTATTACGCTTGGAAGGGGGATGAGGATAAATTGACACGAATTCACGGCTTTCGATCTAGAGTTCTGGGAAAGGGGTAGTTGTGGAAAAATCACTTATTTAGAATGAGTGTTTAAAGAAATTGTTAAGTTTAACTACAAAATCTTAAAAAGTGTATTTCTTTCATGACTAAATCTATGATTTGGTACTGTTTTAAACTTGATAATAACTGATTTGAAAGTCGTTCAACATTTTAGCTAAGGGTAGATTTAGCATACAACCCTAAATTCTTTTTAGAACAGAATGTGGTGCCGCAGTCGAAAATTACAGCCACCAAAAGGAAAACATTTTCAAGCGAATTAGCTGAATAAAATCAAAACTAAGTATAGTGTGCGTCACAGGTTTAAGAAATGTATTTTAATTGCTCGACTAAGCAACTGAAACACGGAGGTGCCTATAAAGATTTACGAAATTTTGCACATGATCATTATGGAACATAAATTGTTTAAGATTCATTTTAGCCTTCATGCAAAACACCGACAGCCTGGTTTAGTTGTACTTCAACAGAAATTATGCAGTACAGTTTGTTTTCTCTATTATGCTATGACAGCTAGAGACAACAGTTTCGACCTTGCTATGGTCTCATTAGTCAGTTATAGTCAATAACCCAGCAGATGTTCTCTCATTGAAGCTGAGATTGCCAAAAAACCTATCGCTAAAGTTAGTTTTGCACACAGCTTCCAGCTATACCGTAATAGTCAAGTTTAAGAAAAACTTGACACTAAGCCTAATGTTCTGTAAATTACCGCTCAAAATCAAGGAACGATGTATATCACTTTTGCAGTTCTGGATCTAGTCTAAATGATAAAACGGTATGTCTTTTTCTTCAAGCCTGTGTAAAATTAAGTTGCAATTGATGTAAAAATCAGTTTTTAAACATGCGTTACAGCAATACTGCATCGTTAATCTTAAACTTTGAGTACGCATGCTTGAGTTAAATTTTGAATACGAGTGTATATAAAACAATCGAACAACAGATGTATATCTGGTATGGAAACCACTGTTGACATTCAAGAAGTTGGTCTCTTTTACGAACTTCTAATGACTTGTAATATAATTCTACTGTGTATAGTGAACTTCTCTTATTTATGTTGCACATATTTTCTACTCTTTTTACTTCCTTTTACAAAAAAGGAAGAACTGTATTTGCAAAAAAATTTTCACTCAAAAATCGACCTTAATTTCAATTTTACTCAGCCCCGAATGGATGATGAGGTTTTTTTCGACTCGACCACACGTGGATAAGTGCCCAAGAACGTATAGACACGCGTAATATCCATTTTGACAATTCCCGAGTTAATTACAACGAGTTTTCTCGTGACGTCTGTATGTTCGTGTGTATGTGCGTATGTGCTTATGTATGTCGCATAACTCAAGAACGGTACATCCTAAAAAGTTGAAATTCGGTACGTAGACTCCTAGTGGGATCTAGTTGAGCACCTCTCTTTTTGGTTGCATTCGGGTGTTTCTAAAAGGGTCTTTTGCCCCTTTTTGGGAGGAAATCATTGTTAATTTCGATGTAAACTCAAGTGGCGTTATAATTTGGCGAACGCTTGGCGATATATTGCCAAGTTCTGTCGCCAACTTGGAGACAAATTTGGCGACTTTTTTTTTTTAAACCTGATTTCAATTTAACCACTGTTGGTGATATTTAGAGAGTAAACTATTGAATCATATCGAAATTGCCAGTCATGGGGAAATGACATTAAATTGCGGTAAAAGGAAGTCATGTGATGCACACATCAGCTCGTTTTAACATAGCAAAAGGATTATCTCTGCAATTAGAACGTTACTTCATGAGATTGACGATAAGCCTTGCGTAGTTCTGCTGTCTATAACATTATTATTTTTCATTTTAGTCTTGGAAGAGAAACTTTGTAGATGGGTCATTTCACAGTAATTCAGACATTTATTTAGCGTCCGCTACGTTATCTTTTTTTGCCATAACTTTTTAATTTAATGTTTGGTTAACATATTATTTTATTTTGAGGTTTTCCTACCAACATACCAACTCAAATCAAAATAATTTGCAAGTAAACAGTAAATTAAAAAGTTATGGCAAAGAAAAAGGTCACGTTACGGACTCTACATAAATGTCAAAAATACTGCGAAATGTCCCAGATATGGTTTGGATAACCCTGATTCTGAAATATGGTGGTGTAATGCATTTGTCTCATTTGCTTTTGAATAGATCGTTAATCTTACTCTAGGAATATGGACATTCCCTCCTGAAGATTTTAAGTTAGTCTTTCAAAATTAACAAACTTGTTATCTCAACTATAAAATGTTTATCGCAATTTAAGATGCTCCATGTGTGTCTGTTCGTGTATGCAGCACCATAGCTGAATTTTGATTGCATCTACTTTAAAATTTCTAAATTGGGAGCTTTGATAGTAGAGTAAGACCCTTTCCAGCATCAGAGTTCTCAGTTTTTTTTTAAAATAAAGTCTTACTTCTAGATTTTATTTTGGTTCAGCTTTATTGCTAAAAAAAATCAAGTTAATTTCTTTAAAATAGCTTAGTTACTTCCTTGATGATTGTACGTTTTGATTATTGAAAGACATTGAAAAAAGAAAGTTTTTTTTTTTTTGAATGATCATACATATTTAAGCGTACACACATATTAAGGGAGCATATTACTGTTCTAATATGCCCATTACTGAAGCATAGAGATGGAAAGTATTCATTTGTCTTTAAGAAATTAATGTATACTTTTGATAATTTTATGTATTGATAATGATGTATGAAAATTCGAAAATCGGTGGGTAAACAATCTTGCTACAGAGTTCTTAAAAGCTTGTATTGTAAATGACTTAAAGTCCTTAAGTGAAACATTTACTTTAATGATAGTGTACTAAAATATGAGCTATGATTCAAAGAAATACCCAGCTTCTGACTTTTTGAATTAAGATTGTACAAGCTACAAAACACCTTGAGTTATGACTAACTAAAGAAGTTTCTAGAGAAGACCTAATCACAAGTCCAAGAGCTAGTTGAAACAAAAGTCAAAGGCATTCAATTGTACCTTATACATCCAAGATCTTAAATCTTCCAACGAAAAAAAAAATATCAACCATTATTTACTTACAAAGCAAAGCAGCACATAAATAATAAACACTTGTTAAACTTTCAAGAGAGAGAGACCTCTAAAATGAGATCTCATTTCAACAGAATGACTTTCTACTAGAAGACATACAGACTAAAAAGTGATCTCAAAGCGAGGGAAGAGAGGTTTGTAGTGCAAAAGAGTAAAATAATGCCTTGGAGAAGTTCATAGTGATTTAACTCGCAAAGAAAATAATTTAAAAAAAAATTAATTTGAATTCTGAAATTTTGAATTCAAATTATGTTTTTCGCAATCACGAACTGAGACAGGACCCTACTCATTGGAGTTATAGTTTCAAGAAACGGCTCCTGTTCCCCCACAAGTCTGCCTCTCCTCCTGGGCGGCCCCCCTACTTGTGCATAGTTGTGTGTGTGCGTAGACCTGTGTGTATGCACGTAGGCGTGTGTGAGTGTATGTGTGTGAAGTCGGGTGTGTGTATGTATGTGAAGTCGTGTGTGTGTATGTGTGTGAAGTCGTGTGTATGTATGTGTGTGAACGTGCGTGTGTGTAGGACATGGACGCCTCTGACCAGGAGAAGCGGATAGCTCAAAACCGGAGCAGCCGCGCCGCGCCGCCAGCAGAGGACGGTGGGTGGTGGTGGTGCAAAGGCTTCTGGTCCAAGTTGAAAAAGGCACGGACACCAAAAACGGTCAAATGAAAACAATAAGCAATCGTGATTGCTCAAAAAAGACCTAAAGTACTTACAAAGACCTAATCGCAAGTACTGGAATTAGTTGAAACAAAGGCCAAGGACGTTTAATTGTGCCTTATAAATCTTACCTCATCCGACAAGAAAAAAAAGTCAACCATTATTTCTTTACGAAGGCGAAATAGCCCATAAATAATAATCACTTGAAAAACCCTCAAGCGTATGAGAACCTCAGCGTAGAGAATGAGGCCTCATTTCTACAATATGACTCTCTATTAGAAGTCATGCAGGCTAAAAAGTGATCTCGAAGCAAGGGAAGAGAGGTTGATCGTACGAAGGTAAAATAATACCCTGGACAACTTCATTATGATTTAACTCTCCAAGAAAAGCGAGGCGGGGGGCGTCGGGTTTATATCTTTAGGTGAAATAATGCTCTGGAGGAGTCCATGAAAGCGAAAGGATGGATGAGAGTAATAAAAAACAGGACACAAAAGAGTCGCTTTCGAGAAAAGGAGCAGGCTGCATTGTATTTGACGGGGAGCCACGCTTCATTAGAAGACCCCTATGCAAATGAGAGGCGTCCTTGTCGGCTATGAAGAGTGCAATACACTCCTAAATAGATGTTTATGAGCATTTGCTCCGCGGGGGGTTAGAGGGCGGAAACTCGGGGGCGACCGATACAGATTGCGGGCGCAAACTGGGAGGAAGGGATTTTTGTGCTGTGCAAAGTTTGCCTTGTTTTCTGTTTTGATGGGAGGAGCAGGAAAAGGACTTATTTTTTCTTTCCCGTCGGTGAGAAATTTCAATGGATGTTAGCTGTTTAATCTTACTTTCAAAGGTTTTTTTGGTGAACATTTTAAGTTTAGTTTTTTAACTACTGAATGGTTGCAATATTTTTTCGTCTCGAACTTCTTTAATGCCTCTAAAATTTCCATAAAATCCCCGAGTGACATCTTTCCAACGTATTTTTCTTACGCACATTAAAACGCATAAAATAAAGCATAAAATACCAGGATAATCATATACACTTTTCTTTTTTGTCATTATATTTCAGTTTCTTTTAACTTATTCGGATTCCCTATGCAAACTGGTAGAAAGTTTTTTTCTGCTTTTTCATAGTTTGGTGTTGTTGTTGTTGTAGTAAATGGTGTAACAAATATAAAAAAATTATTTTGGCTCATGAGAAATTTCAGTTGATTCAAGTCAGACGTGATGAAGACTGATTTTTTTAAAAGAAGTTCGCTTTTTCCGGTAATTAAAAACTGTTTCATTTGATCTAAGAAAATCTATGGATGTGAAAAAATTACTTCTTACGCATTGCTCTGCCGTAGTAGTGGAATAATTACCATATAGAAAGAATGTCCTTTGTGTTGTGCCTGCATTTGTATAGTGCACTTGCTGTGTTGTTGTAAATCTGCAATAAAACAATTAAAAACAACTAGTTTGTCATGTATGCAAGAGTTGTAAAATGAAATATGCAACCACGTAAGTCATGGAAGGTGCATTAATGTATTATATTTTTATTAACTTTGCTATATTTTATTCCGATTTTAAGAAGTTAAAGATAAAATAGTTTTTCTTAAAGGTAAAAAAAATAGTTTATCTTCTAGTTTGTATAAACATAACCAAAAAATAACAGTGTCTCCTCTTCGAATAATCGCACGTAAACTACATTAAAACAAGAAGCTCAGCCGACTCAAGTTTCTTAATGGATACCAATTCCAATGATTGGATCGGTTCGCAAAAATAATTTTGAATAGAATTTCCAATTTCGATTAAACCATTTCTTGCCAATTTTTCTATCAAACTTGCCGTCCACAACAGTGTAAAAGATTTTGTTATACTTTAAGAAGTAGAAGTTTTAAATTCTACGCAGTCTAAAAAGAGCACTATCTATCTCTGGAACAAACTTTTGCGGTTCGTACTGCTAACTTGACCTCGATCTTTTTTGACGGAATTTGTTGAAAGCATATTTTACGCTCATGTCCCACAGAACAGGCGTTTTTTTTTTTTGTCTTTTTTTTTTTGCAATTGTAAATTGTAAATTTAAATTTTCATTATTTATTTATTGCTTTTTCTTCGTCGTACATTTACTTGTTCTTTATTGACATTAGATTCTGTTGTGCAAAAATGCGAATTATTTTTGCTGTTCTGTGTGTATTTTCATTGTTTGTAAAAAAAAGCTATGCATCAATGCAGCCAAGTTTTTGAGAAAGAACAATTTTTACCTTATTATTCCCTCATTTTAGCCTTTTTGCGGCTTATCCACGATTTTTTTTATCCGCAGCACTTCTGCCACCCAATTCCGCGGATAATCGGGAGTTTACGGTAGTTAAAATTGGAATTGCTTAATAATTTATAATATAGTGAACACCCGTAATCCTTGGTAATCCAGGAACCCCCATTGTTTTCCACCATACTTTATAGAGATATTGATCCTGTGACAGGATCAATCAATCAAGATGCAGGAACACCATTGGTTTCTCTCAATACCATTCGTCCAGCTCTTTATCCGCCAATGTACACGATGAAAAACTCGAAGGACCCTGCTGCTGATCATTGCCAGCCTCCTGATGTTGACCTGCCATGGCAACCCTTACGGTTCACTCTTGCCAAGAAATTTCCAGTGAACAGAAGATATCTCTAAATCAAGAGAAATGTTTCCTGGTGGACAAGAACAATCAAGAAAAGAGAGAGTCATCTCCATTTTAGAAAAATCGGATCCTCCGTCCTTCGAAGCTCCCGAATAATAAGAGATCAGCTCAAATGGGCGAAATGGGCTGAGGTAGGCAGGGACGAAAAAAAAGGACGAATCCCACTTTATTATTATTTATTGCTGCCCTGTTCATCAAAGGGGATTTGAAAAATCCGGCGAAACGGTCGCTTTTGTGCAGGGACAACCATAACACGCAAGGGCATTCACGAGTAATATCGCTAAGTCCGAAAGAATTTTGTGCCGTTTTCCCAGCGGAATGGCCATTTTTTCTCTTTTCTATATCCACCATGCCTGAGCGCGTCCCATTAAAAGGGCCTTCCGCGGTTAGGAGGCGAATGTTATGTCGCCAACACGTCGCCAATCGAAGAATATTTCTTAAATTTCGGGATTTTTATTTATTTATTTGTGTTTTTGAAAAGAGATGTCGGTAGATATATTTGCAATTGGAACATCATTTTTATGAAATAATTTTAGAATTATAGAAAAAGATAATTGAATTCTGCTTTTATCTTCAGTTATACGGCCAAATGAAAAGTCAAATAAATTCATTCAAATGCTTTTCAAGTGATGTGTATCAACCCACGGCTTACGCCTGGTCTGGACTGAAAAATACAACTAAACTTCTCTCTAGTCACAAGGCCAACTGAAAAGCCAACTGCTAATTTTGCTTTGAAATTACAAAATGATGTCCATTTACTCAGAGCCTGTGGTAGGACAAGACTGAAATATATAACTGAACTCCTTTTAAGTATCTTCAGTCATAGCACAACTGAGTAGTCAAGTAAGTTTATTGAAAAACTTAGTTGGTTGTGTAGATCAGCTCATAGGCCTGCGCTAGGCCATGATGGACGTTGCTAAACGTAGAATATTACCCTTTTTAGCCTTCGCAACTTTCAGTTGAAGAAAAATCAAACGTAAATGTAAAGATTAAAATACAGAAGACAATGAGGATAAGATTTTAATTTAGTGATACGTAAATACAGTAGATTAAAATTTGTCCAGAATAAATATGAACTGATATGCATAATTTGAACTGAATGCCACGCTAGCGGCCTCATGCACCACTAGGCGTTAAGAGAATCAAGTCAAGTCAAGATATGCATAGTTATGACAATATATTATGGTTGCAGACTTATTTAAATTAAGACCTTCTAAATTATTTTTTTATAAAAAACCTTTTAAGCAATGATTTGACCACTCCTTCATTCTTTTACATTTTTTTTCTTAGAATACTTTCAGACATATCGGCCATTCAGTAGCCATAACACCGCAAAAAGAAAGGAAGAAAAAAAAAAAAGAAAAACAACGATTTTTTTTTTCTTATTTTTGTGAAATAACTTATCAAGAAGATAGTTCTGTTTTTGGAAGTAACAATGCGCTAAAGTTATACTTTCTACCATTACGTAGTTACAAATGTACCTTCAGAAAATGTTACCAATTTGACACTCGGGTTTAATTTTCTACCGTTACAAACGTAGTTGTGGAAAGTTTGTTTCCACTTCACGTGCTGCACGTGGAAAGAGTAATTTAGAGCTTAAGTAAGGATTTTGTTTAGATTGAAAGTAAAATTAATCGATTTGGCTTGAGAATTACTTTTTTCCATCATAACGTAGGTGTGTTTATTTTTGGAATACAAATAGTTTGCTCTCCTACATCTATCATTCAAATAGACAGAAGGAGAAAAGTTTTCTTAAAAGAAACTAGCCCGCCATTTTAAAAATTGAAAAATGAAAACTCGAAAATTATAGCTTTCTAAGAATTTCATGCACTTTTTTTTTTTGCAACTTTTAGGGGGAAAACAGTAGAAAAAGCATTGCAAAAATCTGATAATATACTACCAAAAAGTGCAACATTCTACAGGCTTTATTACTGACTACATCCAGTCCTTTCTATGACGTATTGGATTCAATTGTCTCCAAATTTATGCGTCCGTTAACATCGTCTTTAAACTAACTCAATCTTGTGTGTGTGTTTTGATTGCTTGTTTTTGTTTTTGTTTTCAAAATCTACTCTCGGTTCAGCCTATATTTTTCTTTTTTCAGTGGGAATAGCACTTATAACAGCATTTTTTAAAACCTAATTGCGATGCAGAGGCAACTTCCTAGCTTAAAACTTTTAGATGAATTACATTTACGCTATTCCCTAACTAAATTCTTAAAAAGAACAACTGTTACAAATATCTACTGAGAAGTCAATTTCAAAGTCACTAGGTTCTGAAATTGAATTCAACTAAAGTCAATATTTTGACAGTATTTATCTTTTTCAACGGTTTTGCTTTCGTACGATTTTCTGTTTACTTAAGGCAACGTGAAGAAAAACTTGAGCAGTCAAAACATATGTACCGGTACCCAATACTATCTTTGAATCTGAGATGCAAATTCTGTCAGAAAACAAAGCACAGAACTGAGACGACCAGTTTCGTTAACTACAATTTCTCAGAATGATTTTTAACTTGCAACCACAGTGCACGTGTCCATGAGTACTTTGAAGAAAAAAATTTTGTGATATACAAAACAACGAATAAAAAATTTTTTAAAGCCGTTTCATATCGTTCCTATACATTTTTTTCTAATTAAATTAAAGGAATTCAAATCCTCTTGCTAAATATGTTTACTATTCCGTGGGTAACAAGATAATATTCGCGTTTCGATGTCTTATTTTAAACTGACCAGTGACATTCTTTTTATACTATTAATGGTTTATTGTTTCTATAACTATATGCAGGTTAAGATAGGTACTGGAGACGGGGGGCAATAATACTTCCCTTCAACAAGATCTCATAACTGTGGAAGTGGAGATGACAAATGACTCCATCTCTCGAGCCAATTATCGTCATCATGGCTTAAGGATAATAATGGTCTACCTTAACCCTTAACCAAATAACATCATTCTCGTGGTACAGAAAAGGTTAAATGTCTCCGTATTTGAAAGAAAAAAAAAATAATAATTCAAATTTTTTACCATCATTCTGGAAGTTTATTGCTTAAATAAGTGCGTTCTGTATTCGTGAAATGTGATGACTTTGTGATAGTAAGGGATAGATTGTACTACATACATTGTGACCATACTTGTAAGAGGGTGGATTCTGTTCTTATCACAGATGGAAAATTTGAAATGTGATACGTTCTTATCACAGATGGAAGATTTGAAATGTGATACGTTCTAATCACAGATGGAAGATTTAAAATATGATACGTTCTTATGACACATGGAAAACTCGAAATGTTAAATCATTCTGCTTTATCTTTAGTGTAACTTAATTTAACCTTCTGTATTGGCATTGGTACCTATGGTGTATCACAATCTCACCTCATGCTGTTACGCGGTATTAAAGTCTTTGCTTTATGCTGAGGAGTTCGGCGGAGAACTTCGTTTTGAAAATATTATTTGCATCGCCAAATGTGTACCAGCACATGATTTTATATAAATATATCGTTTCTCATAGACCACCAAACAATCTTTGCATGGTATTTGCGTAGAGTAAAGTGGTAGTACCCATTAGTAGTGTTAAATGGGTAAAATTATCTTGCAGTAGAGTTTTTTCAGAAAAAATATGGATACCTGTAAATTAACGAAAAAACAAAAAAGGAAGTCTTAGGACATCATTTGTACTAGACTAATTGCAAACTTCAAAACTTATTGCATCATTTCTAAGAGACTAATCGCAAATATTAATGCTTATTGCATCATTTCTACTACACTTATTGCAAACTACACAAATAACTGCATAATTTCACAAAGACTAATTGCAAGCTGCGAAACGTATTGCATTGTTTCTACAAGACTTATTGCAACTACAAAACTTATTACGTTGTTTCTAAAAGACATTTTACCAACTATACAAAACTTATAGCATCATTTCAGAGGAACCTCTGGAAAGTAGTGCCAAAGGACCAAGAGTCTGCCAAACTGTCGTGCCAAATGTGGCCTCCCCACTTAAATACCCTGCTTCTGACCGGGGTACAACCCGATGCTGCCTCCTCGTTCTCTCCGCAAACGACTTCTTCTGTCTCTGGCGTGGCAATCAGGCCTGACATATGGCCGAAGAAGGTTTTAACCCCGGCGAAGAGGGGGAAAAAGAAAGGCACGTGACCGGACTGCCGGAATGCGGAATCCGGGACGGGAAATAGTCCGGTCGTGCTGTGTTAGCGGGGGCAAGAGGGGAATGTCGCCTTGCTGCTAAATCTCTCCATCAGGGAAGTAGTTTGCTAGGAGATCAGTGTGATACATTCCCGAGTCCAATACATGGATGTTTCCTGTCGTCTCGGCCTCATTATTGAAACAAAGTGTACGTGTCAGGTAGTTATTACGCCATCTTGAGCCGGTGTTTGAGGTTGAGTACATTTCATGTAATGAGCATTGATAAATGAATCGAAGGTAATAGGCTTGTAAAATACAGGGCTACTAAAAATGGTTCATTCGTTTTCGAAAAGCTATATTATTGTACGTACAACGATGAGGAACATATGGAAATTACAAGTTCATCAAGATTTGAAACTGTATTAACTATGTTCTAATATGAGAGCAGTATTTTCGACAAAACAAGAAAAGCTATTTTTTTATGTGCGTGATACAGCATGTGCAATGTTCATTTTATCTGTTTGGCAATTCTGTTCCTTGTTTACGTACCACACAACTAAAAACGTTCGAAGAACTCAAGGATGGCATCCATGCCACAATGATGACCATTACTAGGACGACGCTGCAAAATGTGTGGGGCGAGTAGCAATGTCCCTCCAAAGCATTGCAAGAACCGATGAACATTACGCCTATTATAACACCCCTCCCCCCCCCCCCCCCCCCCACCACCACCACACATTTCTTCTTTTGTCGCCATTTTGAAAAAAATTCACTCGTATTACTACTTAGTTAACACTTCCAATTCTTGATGATTTTGTTGTTATTTTCAAATATTCCACGTCGTTGTACGTGCAATATTTTTGGATACATAGCAGAATATAAATTAATCATTTGTAATAACCCTGTATTTGTTTAAGAACTATACGTTTTACCTGCTAATTCAAATTACGCAGAATTCTTTGCTGGTTTTAACCCTAAAAAAATGTGCAACCTTACTCCATAAAATCAGTGGCAGCTTTGCTGACTCCACTGTTCTGGAGTAACTTAACGGTTAGAGTTGGTGTAACTTTACACATCGCTTGTGAAAGGTTACACCTTGGTAGCGTAACATCTCACTCATTTCTGCGTAATGTTACCCCCGTATATTCTGTATGCTTACAGAGAAATGGCTTGAAAGGTTATAAGCAAAAATTAAGCTTTCATCTGACTTTCTTGAACAATTTATCAAGTTCATGGTTTTTAACAACCAATGTACACCAATTATTTACTTTTTTTTAATAAACAAACAAGATATTTTTATTGCACTAAGAGAGGAAATGTCCTGAGTGGTCTCGGCCACCAAGGACGCCTTTCGTTTTCCTAACATGAGTTTACCTGTTCTGCACCGATTCTGACCTTTACGAATGCGCTTTGAATTCTACTGAAAACCACAGTGCACGGTACCTCTAACAATTAGAGTTTTTAAAACAATGATGCTGCACACTTCAGAATTGTTGTAACGTTACACCATTAATACTGGTAACCTTACACATTTTTTTACAGTGAATGTTGCTGAGGATTTTTAGCAATAGGCTCCTTTAAATTAAACTTTAAGACACAACAAGAAAAGCGTTAAAATCGGTCTAGTAGTTTTGAAGCTTACACCGGACATACATACAGACGCATCCATTTATGAATATGGATGCCTATTAGGTTATAATTTCCTTCTCTATGTTCTAAAGTGAAAGTATAAACATAAATTAGTAGGTTATAATACTTAAAATTTTGCCATAACCGTATTAAAATTAGCAGTTTTGGCTAGAAACATCCCTTGTTTTTTGTCTTCTTTACAGCTTTTGCCTTCCATGTTATTTTCAATCATTCTTCCATTCAATATTTATCGGGTTTATGCTTTCTCACAACCAATAAACTTTTCACCGATTCGAAATTTATTTCAAGAAAACGTTTTCTATTAAAGTTAATTTTCTTAATATCGGTATGACTTACTCCAGAAGTTGTACAACGTTACACCTATTTACAATGGCAATCTTACACATTTTTTATAGCGTGTTTGAACTACGAAACAGTAGAGAGTCACCATAACTCCAGCTCGGTTATTGTCTATTCCAGACTGATGAGTTCATAACTAGGACGAAATTGGAAGTCATGACCGGTCTGTCGGTAAAGCGTATGTAGTTCAGCCTTAGCACTGGCTCAAGGACGGTAACTTGCTGCTTAATACCTAAGATTTGCCTTCAGTTGACTTGAGTCACACCACTTCTGCGGACATTTGCTGGCATGCTAAATTTATTTTACCTACCACTTCATTGGCACTCTAAATTTCAATAAGATGACATCTGCCTCGAACTCTGTTATTGATTATTCCAGACTGACGAGTCCATGACAAGGACGAAACTGCAGTCTCTGGATGTCATGACCAGACTGTCGGTATATTGCAAAGAGTTCTGCTTTATTCCTGACTTCAGAAAGGTAACTAACTGCTTAATTGTTACCTATTAAAGAAATCAATTGTTCGCTAAATAAATGGAAAAGCTTAAGAAAAAATACATTATTTGCATATTAGAATAATATAAAACTTAAATGACATAAATATCTTCATAAACATCAATGTGAGCTCTCATTTTCAATTGAAAATGGTTAAAAAGAAATCTTCATAACCACAGTTGTCGTAAAAAAAAGGAATCACTTGATGGTGAAATAAAACTTAAGGAAGTTGAAAGGTTAATTGCTGGTAAGAATTTTGTCGCCCAATTGCGTACAGTATGTAGAAAGATGTAGGTGTAAGCTTAGTAAAATTGATTATTAATGATAGGCATCAATGCCTCTAGCTGCATCCTGGGTTATTCCTTTCTGTTGCCCTATAATTTTGTTGCACTGAGCATATTTTGTTTTTTAAAAAAAGAAAAATACTTATCATTAATTACCTCAATTTTTGCTGCTAATTTAACGAATGAACTCAACTTTATAAAGATTTTGTAAAGAATAATGTGTACACATTTAAATTTCTTTAAAATTTCACTTTGTAGCACGGTTATCTCTCAAGTAAACCATTTTGTAACTATACAGATATTGAAAATTTCTCTTGTACTGTTCTCTGCAATACAAATCTATGCTGCGAATATTGTAGCTTCGACAAATCAGCGAGTGACTTATGACCGAAGAAGCTTTTAACCTTCAACCAATCCCGAAGGAGCACGTGACATGACTTCTCTATACAAATACAAACGGGCAGTGGTCTCAGCTCTATGGAATGGAAGTAAAAGGTGGCTTATATAAAAGATCGATCAAAACTGTTAGAAACTTTTGAAGTCGAATTTTCTATACTTCTGTCGGTAGTAATAGAAAAATTCCTAATTATAATCAGCATCATTTGCATGTACGGACTCAGTGTACAGTTTGATTTAAACTTAAACGGGTTTTTTTAGTACTACTTATACTTTTGATTACCAAGCAACAAGATCTATAGAGAGAGGATGCTACAGTCAAACTGCGTAGTTTCAAATTAATGGGTGTGTGCTGCCTAAAGACCAAAAAAAAAATTGTTACCAGATTTAGAATTTCGTACAAATTATAAAATGAATTTTCGCTAAGTGCCGAAAAGTCACTGATTCTTATTTTTACTAGTTATTCGTTATCGTAGATCTCTACTTTGGAACAACGATAACTAATGTCAGATTGTGACCAAATTGAATTTTGGTCCTTATATATAAGATTTTTAACAAATTTAAGGGGGAAACCAGTTTATACGGGGCAAAAAAATCATCTTTTTTATGTCATAAAATGTTAGTAAAACTATTCAAGAATATGTTGCTGAAATTTCAGTGAAACATTCCGATTGGTTCCGATGCTATGAGCACTTAAGTGACTGTGGAGTTTCGAAAACATTCACAGCAGTTTTTTCAAACACCGTTTTTCTTGAAGCAAGTTTTTTTCCTCTGGTGGGCATTCTAGTTCAAAGAGTTATTGACCAATCGTTCCGAAAATTTGTGTTAATGTTCTTTATTCAATTATAATCTATATGAACCTAACGCTGTGATAATATTTTTTTTAATGCCAGAAATGTGAGAAAAAAAAATGATAGAAAAAAAGACATTATAATCAAACACCTCAAGAACATTCAATTTTCAACTTTTCTGATCACAATTAGGTTCATATTCTTAGGAAATATGTTGCTTACGAGAAAGAAAAATTATAAATAGTATAGATAAAAATTGTGACATCGGTAATGCTCACCAGCAATAAGCTCTGATTGCGATCGCCCATGGACATCAGATTCTAACTCCACTATTTTTGGTGGAAATAACTTGAAAAAATTACAAGATGTACTTCAAAAGATGAATAATATATTCTTTTAGTTTAAACAAATTCTGATTATTCATTCCTTGTTGAAAAAATTCGCAGAAAACACTAATATTTCGGCCTTCTAAACCGGTTTCCCCTCTCAATGTGTAAATTTGATCGAACTCCGACATTTTTTACTGTTGTTCCAAGCAACAAATGTTTACTTGCAAAGAGCAATTAACTACATTTTTTTACAACATTGTAAATAAATTATTCATTGCATAAGGTAATGGGCAGTTCTATAAGTGACGGAATTACAATTTTGACGAAAAACAAAAGTTAAGCAATGACAGTAAAATTATTATCGTTGAAACTTACATTTTCTTCTTTGTATTTTATAGTCATTAGTTAAAATATGAAAAACAAAACAGAAAAAAAAGATTTTTTACTGTTTGATTTTCCATTTTCGTGCTAATTTTTGCTTCGTGACAAAATGACCTTCGTTAACCAAGCTTTTAGATTTCTTAGTAGAAAACAAGCTTTCTGTGAATAATGTATAGAGGAGGTATAGCTAGATCCACAACTAACATAGCGACAGCCACTGGCCGCCATTCAACGTGCGAAACTTGAAGTAAACAGGGAAAAGCGTAGCCTTACCGCTGTTCGTACCCTATCCGGCTACGGGAAGAGTTGCTAGTGCGCATGCGCTTTTCGGACGCTTACTTGTCTACTAGAAGGGTTCGTTGTGTATCTAGTTAATACTAATGGAATTATGAATAAATTTATTCGTTTAGCGATGAGTACTTTTAAGATAAAGAAGTAACAACGAGAAACTTGTAAAATAATTTTTCTCGCATTGGATTAAAATAAATTATAGTTCATATCTTGTGACGCAATGACTCTGACCGAATGTCCATTCATTGTAATAAAAGTAACCATATTTTAAAAGAAATCAAAATAATATTGCACTTGGCTCGTATAAAGTTACCGAAGAGAGAATGAGTGAAATAATTTCTAAAATCATTCTAATAAAATTAAAAAAAGAAAAATTATTTTCGTGCAAAAATGTCATTTTTATGGAAATGCCAAAATGTGATTTCTCAATACAACTCTGGATATAAGTTCTTGAACCTTAACTTAGAAAAATGATAATTTAATATTTGAGAAATGTATTAAAAAGCGAAATAAGCTTGGATAAATTTTGTTTCTCTTCTCTTCTAAAATGCGTGTTTAAACTTAAACTTTTAGAACTATAGCATAGTTTAAGCTGAAACAATATTCTATCAGTTCTTTTAGTTGTTTTTAATTTTGTATTTTACCAATTTTATTTATTTGGTAAAATGGTACTTAATAATTACATTTTGTTTAATGCTAAAAACAACAATGGAAGCAGAGCTCTGGACAAAATTGCAGTCCATAACATTTAAGATAACTAGTATGGTTTAAGATAATTAAGATGGTTTTAAATAGGTTTTACTTACAAAAAAAGTTGAAAGTGAGCTTAGTTTAAATTTGCATTATCGTTCTATGGAGTTCAATGTAGTTAAATTTAGTTTGTATTTAAAAAATCTATTTCTTTTTATTTGTCTATTTTTTTCCGTTATTTGATTTAATGAAACTTTAAAATAATTGTAAAAACTCAATTCTTAGCCCTAAAACTATGATAAAATTGTGCTGTAAGAGAAGGATGTTGCATACTCCATCATTTGAAAATATTATTTGCAATTAAAAATAAAAACAATGAAAACATATTGTTAAAGTCAAAAAAATTTTAAGCATAGTAGTTATTTTATATAAATTCGATATCATATATAAACTTGCGTAATATTTTTCATTCAATAAAATAAACAGTTTATGATCAATAATTGTTATTTGGTAAAAAAGAAAAAAATGAAAAATTAATCACTAAAATTATTGTAATGAGATATGAATTTTAACGATTCATAACCAAGTTTTTAAATTTCCCGATAAAATAAGACTTAATCAAGAAAACATAGACACATAACTGGACATTATATTAAAAACTCAGTGTAAAGTTACTTCAGTTCTAGTCATTCAGCACATTAATTTCAACAAAATCAATTTTTTTATTCGAATACTTTATTTCATGAAATAGATGGTTAAAGTACTTGTAGAAAAACAACTAAATAACGATATGAGAGTGCTCAGTAAAAATACCGTGAAATGAATACAGCTTTATCAAATGGCGAATATTTTCATGCTTAAACTCTATAAAAATAATGTTTGAAGTTGCTTCAAAAATTTAAAAAAGTCAGCTCAAGTAACCCAAGGTTCATCTTAAACCGGATATAAGGAAGCCGCACTCCTATCCGTTGAAGGACCTCTGAAAAGAGCGCCCTCTTCCGACCATGCTTGAAATGATGTATCTACCAAAGTTGGAAAATCGCCCCGAGATTCAATTTCCTTCCAAAGTTTTCTTATTTCTATTTTTTAAATAAATGTAAAAGAGGTCTGGTGGAATTTAAAAAGGACAAGATGGTATAACAAATGGTTCGAGCTGTTGAATAGCGGAACAAAAAATGAACTTTGCATAAAAGATGAAACGGTTTTGGCTGTTTAACTTATAAGAGACTAACTTGAATCTTATACGCAAGCCGAATTATAACTATTTTACGTTAAAACTTTGGTGCGAAACATTGGAAAAGTAAGGTCATTTGTTACTATGAAAACAAATAAAAACGAATCACTAAGTTTGATATTAGTACGGTGGCAAACAATTGCTTTTATCACATGAGGATTATATAGTGTGAAACAAAGCATAACGTTTTACTATTTCTACATCTGTTAAGAGGAAAATTAGTCTAAAGTGAGGGGTAACTCTACATTGTTCTACGTCGCATGCTTCCCAGACTTGTTTCGGGTTCCCCCCACCCCCACTCCAAAGTTTTTGTAAAAAGTGTAAAATTTTATTTCTTGAAAACATTGCATTTAAATATTTAGTCCAAGTAATTTTAATTAATAATTAGGATAACGGCACCAGTAACAGTCAAGGTTCCAGTAACAGACACAGTCATAAGTTTGGATTTAAATAATAATAAATTAGGTGGGTAAAACTGATGTTCTTGTGGCGCATGAATACGGTGCAATCACCTATGTTATCAGAGTGAATTTTGTGAGCCTGTTATTATTTACAAGGCAGTGGTGGGAGGTTAGGATCAGCCACCACGAGATCAGCTGGTGTTTCATGTTCATTTGAATTTAATAAGGCTTTAGTTCTTAAAATAAAGATTCCATATTTTGAAGAGAAAAGGGGACTTTTTATTCATTCCTCATCCTTTCCTCGTCTTATGTGTTACTGGATATCATCAGATTATTCGGTATCTGTTACTGAGGGTCGAAGCTTTTTTTTTTTAATTGATCATACAAAAAAAAAGAATTAACTAATTCAGAGGATCCATAAGCAGCCAAATGTTAGATGAGATGTAGTTACATGACAGAAAAATAATTTAAAAGTTTAAATACATTAAAAGGCTCAGAAAGTTGAGTTAACCTTAGAGCGATCTCTTAAGCATGTCTAGGACTGGTGCCGTTACCCTAGATTCATTAATAACTTCTATGTAAATTGAGATAATCTTATTTTAATATAAGAACTAATTTAGTTTTGAGGTTTAACAGAATCAGAATCACTTAAATACGTATACTGCTGTACGAGTACAATAAAACCTGTGAAGTAGACCACTCTTCCAGTTGTCCAATCGTCTAAGTTGACCGCATTTCTCAGGTACAAAATTAGTCATTTATCAAACACATCAATATCTCTCTATAAGTGGGTCACTGAAGTATTAACACAACAAGTGGTCAACTTAGACAGATTTCAATGTATTATTAATGTTTACTGCTTACGAGGGCATTAAAGAGTTCAAATTATAACTTTTATTCTTTGTTTTCTTATTTTGTTGCTCAAGAAAATTATGTATTGTTTCGTTTCATTTGTACAATGAATGTTACTTGAAAAATTGACACACAATCCCCAGAAAACTCTAAATGCAAATTCAGAGCTTTCTGTGGTTTTTTTTTTTAAGTTTAAATTATAACTTTTTTTTGTCGCGAAAATTATGTATTCTACTAAACTAGCATTGCATAGTTTCATTTCATTTGTACGATGACTGATTCTGAAAAAATTGACATGCAACACAAAATCCTTAGAAAACATTGAACTTAAATTCAGAGTTTATTGTTGCATTTTTTCAAAGTTTAATTATTTTTTCTTTCTTTTTTTCTTTGATTAAAAAAAATTATGGATTAGCAGCAAACTAGCATTACGTAGCATGTAGCATTATTTCGTTTCACTTATACAATGACTGTTTTTGAAAATATTGACGCACAACACAAAATCCACAGAAAATTCAGTGGTTTTTGTAGTATTTTTTTAAGTCTAAATTAAAACTTTTCTTTTTTTTTTGGGGGGGGGGGGGTCGAGAATATTATGCATTCCACTAAACTTACATTACGTAGCATTCTTTCGTTTCATTTGTACAATGACTCTGTTTCTGAAAAAAAGTGGCACACAATCCACAGAAAACTCTAAAAGTAAATTCAGTGTTTTCTGTGGCATTTTCAAGTTTAAGGCATAACTTTTCATTTTATTTTGATTGAGAAAATTGTGCATTCTACTAAACTAGCATTATTTCGTTTCGTTCGTACAATGACTGATCTGAAAAAATTAACTCACAATTCAAAATCCACAGAAAACTCTGAACGTAATTTCAGAGTTTTCTGTAGTACTTTTCAATTTTAAATTATAACTTTCTTTTCTTCTTTTTGTTCATGAAAATTATGCATTCCATTAATTATCATCACGTAGCATTATTTAGGTTCATGTGGATAATGATTTTTTCTTGAAAAAATGACACAGAACACTCAATCCATGGCAAACTCTAAACGTAAATTCAGAGTTTTCTATGGGGTTTTTTTTTTTTAAATAAAATATCGAACTTTTTGTTATAGTTGAATCAGTTTTGTTCATAACAAAAAAAAAAAAAAAAAATCATACTAAAACACAGCAACTATGATGTTTGCTAGGTTTTTGTGTCGTTATGTCAGTTAGAAACGTTGATTTGACACAAATCAATGCTTACACAAATCAATCCAACGATACAAAAACCCCCCAAACTCATCTTAATAAAAACTTGACTTACGTCCTATTAACAAAACTGATTCATTTTATCTACGATTTTTCTGTTATTAAAAAATTCACGGTTCATTCGCAGCAAAAGATCTAATCAATTGTCTGTAACATTTTACATTTTTGTACTTTTTTCACTCATAATTATTTTCATTATCATTACTCATGCTGTTTCTCAATTTTTAGATAGCGTGAGAATTCGCCATGGAAAAATATTTGACATTATTGATGCTTAAAAGTCAATTTGTTTCAACTATAATTTAAATTTTTGTTGTGCGTCTCATGCCACAACTCCTGTAACTTTGATGCAAATACTATCATAAGTCACTTGACAGTTACTTCGAAATCTTTACCACAAATTGCCCCAGTCTTTTCCAGCTCTCAATCAAAGCAACAAAAGTGACTCGATAAAGAACAAATAAATGATCTATTGAATTTTTGCCAGAGGTAAATCATAAAAGCTTATTCTAACACCCTTTTTCACCTAAATAATACACCTTTAATAAAAGAGCACTTACATCGATAAAGCTTGAAAAAATATCTCCATACACTACGAGCTTTGAGGGAAAAAACTTTACATACTGTTAAAAAGGGCCCCACTATTTATCTCCAATAAAACCTTGCCAACATCCCAGCTAATAGCCCTGCCTTTTCAAACCTCGATACAAAGTGCTTTCCATTACCGTTTATATGCACGTGGTTAGAGGGAGGGGGGAGGGTGGGCCGCCATTGTATTCGGTGGGGATATTAATTGCGAACCCCCTTTTCCTTCTCATTCGGCGCGTGCATCAACGGGACAGGAAGTGGAAAACAACAATACGTCACTTCCGCAGCTGATAGGCAATCAATAGTGTAGCATATTGCCTTTTGCGTTCTACGGGATTTGGGGTAAAATGAAATAAGGGCTTAATTCGTTTTGAAGGTAGTCATAAAAAAGTAAATAATAAAATACAGTGCATTCCGAACTGTATTGCACTTAGGAACTATCGGAATGACAAATACATGAAATTATTCAGTAATGCAAGGGGAATATTTTCAGTAAATCATTTCAAGGGGGCAAAAATGAAAATGAAAATGTATATGAACTAATTAAATAGCTTCTAGTGGTATCAAAGTGTTGCAATTTATGTAAGCGAATCAAATTTTTCACACCCATTTTTTTCGGAATGTCTGACATAATTTCAACTACTATTGATGTAACAATATTTATAATAATAATAATCGTTGAAAGTTATTTGTAATTCTTCTTTGTAAGAGTTTTATAGTTTTTTTTTTAAACATATAGTTTAAATATTTCTTTCATGTATCGTACGTAAAATTTCATTTTTATAATCAGTTAGAAAAATATAATCTCAAAACTTAACAAATTTGTACAGACCTTGTTAATTCAGTATACGTTTGGTTTTTTTTATTTATTACAACATTTAGTAAAAATTTAGTGAGAATCAATCTTTTGAAAGATATGCGTTTCGTTTTGTCCAGTTTTGTTTCAAAGCTCAAATCCTAAACTATAGATGGAGCAAACTTTGGCAGCATGGTGAAGGCTGTTAAGATCCTAAACATAACATTGCAACACTTCCAGGTTAGGTTTTTCCCCCAAAACAGTAATTACTGTAAATTAACTATTTTGATTTTTTACATCATACCTTCACAAGCAAACATGTCATTCTGCAGTCATATTATCTCTGTTTAATTGCACGGAATGTTATTCCCAACAAAGATCAGCTCAAATGTTATAAAATTTAAATTTAATAGTTTTTTATAACTTAAATTAGCTGATAAATGAGTTGTGTTGCGTTATTACATTTTGAATTAATGATCATCTTTTCTATAAAATGTTCACTGGGTTATTGTTCTTTAGTTATACTGAATATAAGCATTACTATTTAAACAACCTATCTAAGAATAATTGCGGTAAGCTTACCTTAAATTTGACTAAATTCTCTGTCAGCAGTATTGTGATTTACTTCAAGTAACTTGTAAACAGTTGGTGAATTTAACATACATTAAAAATGAAAATAGATATGATAAAACATCTCTGAACTTTTATTTTATTGCAAAGTTAATAAGATATAAATCATGCAAAATCTTTTTTCTCTTTTAGCTCCATTTTGTGCAAGAAGAAAAGGTTTCTTGTAGCTCTGAAACCCGTGCAAGCAATTTCATTTGCAAAATTGTACTGAACAACGTGAATTTGTCGCATTCAAACAGCCCAAAGGTAAGCATTTCAATTTACGTAAAATCATTTGTGTCTGGTTATAATATTTTGAATTACAACGCAATTTGAATTTGACCCCTGTATATTTACAATAAAAAAAATTTTAAGTATTTATTCTGATAAATAAGTAATATTTTGCAGGAAAATAGTAACTTAATTGTTTCTGTTATTTTTTCTCAAAGAGTACTACTTAAATACAATTTTGTCGTTTTCTTTTTGAACGCGAGGGTGCGATGTTTGTTTCTGTGCAGTAAGTAAGTTACTGCAAAGAAGCAACTTTTACAGAATTTTTTATCTGGGTTATGTTTAAAACTGAAATATGTTTTAATTAAAATAAGTAAACATTTTTTTAAACTTTTTCATGAAAAAGATCGAACAATGTGTTTACTGTTTATACGAGGCCCTGGTCTAATAAGTAATAAAGTATATGTATGCTTAAATGCTTTGTAGATACCATCATTCATTTGAAAGTTCAGAGAATAAGAAATCAAGCCCGTGAAATCAACTTAATGCTGTCCCTTAGGCAACAAACCTAAAAAAAAGGAATAAATAAGTAAATAAATAAGTAGGGCTGGTTGGGGTAAGTGGGTCAATAATGTAAGTGGGCTACCCCCCTAAAACTGAAATATGGATAAAGTTTTCAAACCTTTTTGCACAGATCATGTTGAATTTCATAAGTGATTGGTTTTGCACATATTTGGGATTCATGGAATTTTTTTCTGGGTCCTAGCAGTTAGTCAAAAAAAAAAAAAAAAACTGTTTTTTTTTTTTTTTTTTTTGCGAGTTCAATCATTTTTCAAAAAAGTGTTTCCATGTTAGTATTTAATATTTTTTTAGTGATAATTAATTTTTCACGTATAATTCCACTTAAAGTTCATACAGCAACAAGAATGTTTGCATAAAATATTATTAATATGTGTTTAAGAGGAGGGCTCCCACTTACCCCATACATTTTTGCTATACGGGGTAAGTTGGTACCCTCACTATGGGGTAAGTGGGTTCCCCTATAATAATGAGGATTTCAAAATCAAAAGCAATTGTTATTAAATATTCGTATCGGTAAAATGCAAGACAACTATGATGACTTAGTAGGAATTGATAGTTCAGTTACAAAAACTGCTAAAGATTGTGATTACGTATTTGTGAAGCATACATGAAAGAAAATCGTTAAGATATAAGTAGTCTAATGTTGGAAGTTGATGATACAAATTAAAAATTACTGTTGAATTTGCAAGAACGGATAGAAATAGACACACTTTTTATTGGCATAGTACAGATGATGGAATAATTACTGATAACTACTAAGTGATACTAGTTCTTCCTTAGCCAACTTTACATAGACACAGCCATTTAGTGCTTCCTTTATTATTTTTTTTTCAGCTTATAGTTTAGGCGAATTTACTCAAATTGATCTTAATCAACTGTATTACGTTCATTAAACACACCTTTATATGAAAAAGTAAAACATATCCCTATTGGCTTTCAATAAATTTCACGAATGAATTTGTTTTGTTTTTCGTTTTAAAATTTTTCCGTGATACAGATTTAAAAGATAGTAAATATCTCATAAAAGGATGTATTTAAAAAAAAATCATACTAAAAATTTACATACTTTATCACGTAAGACGCCTTCACCCCTTTTTTAGATATGCTTCATTTAAATATAAATAAAAGGAGGGTGACTCACTTATCCCTAATATGGTGAAAGTGGGACACCCATCCGATTTTTAAAAAATATAATCGTTCAGAATATTTAAAGTATTGTTTTAGAAAATAATGATTAACTTTTGTTTATTAGTAATGTCCAAGACAAAATAAGACAATAAGCTTAAATGTTTCGTTTCAAAACTTTTATAAGAGGTTTCAAAAACAAACTATTCTCAAAAGGGGTCCCACTTACTCCAACCTACCCTAAATAATTGTTGGCTCTAAGCACCTTACACATGTATTTTCTATGTAAGAAAAATCTACTCTCACTCTTATGTCCTGATCCTCTTCATCTAGATCTAAATTTATGTGACTGTATTTAAAATTTCAGTTAAACGGAACTGAACATACTTTAAACAAATAACTTCGAACTACCGAGCTACGCTACAATCATTTTTTTTTTTTTTACATATTTTACAATGTTTTAGTGTTTATGCACTTACATCGTAAAAACGGTAAGCATTTTTCGATGATTTTACTAAAAAAAATTACAAATGTTTGTTATTTTTTATTAGTTTTACATGATAACAATTAGTGCAAATGTTTAGTTTCCAATAAAAGTGGTTCAGTATTTTACATTTTAGGCAAAATGTGTTTTCATTTTTTGTCATTCAACATTCTCAAAAAGACATTGCAATAGAGTATATAAATTGAAAAAATTATGAAACTCTAAACATTATATGTATATATTTTTGTTGTCAAAATATTTAATAGGCTTTAAGTATTTAAAAAAATGACGTGTGCTAGTATGTGGCGTATGAAGAATGTGATACCTGCATTATGTTCAATGTTTTAACAAGGACTCTTTTTTTTTTTTTTTTTTTGGTGACGTCAGTATCTGTACTCGGAAACAAGTATTGCATTCTATTTTAACGACACATAATTTGCTTCGGATTTTATTTTAAAACTTAGGAATCTACTACAAAAAGTTATATTAATAAGTTATATTAGTAGTTAAAAGAAATATTTTACACTAAATCAAATATGTTTGTGAACTCTCCAAGTTCCAGAAACACGGATATTTCAGGAGTTAAAAACGCATGAATAATTTCATAATAAAATAATAACGTATTAAAATGTTAATAATTGCTAAAAGTATTGCACCAATTAAAATATATATTTTTTGAAAAAAATATGTGATAAAAATTATTAAAAACCTTCACTATTATTACGACAAAAATGTTACTGTAAAGTTTGTTTCTGCACAAAAAGAGTATCTATGCAAAGAAACAACTATTACGCTTCGTTTCGAGGAAGCGTTACAGGCGTTAAATGTTATTTTCGCTTTGCACTTTTAATTTAAAAAATCAGTTGCCTCATAACGAAACAACTCCTTTTTGGGTATAAAATGCATTAATTTGAAGGTGTTGAGGAGCATGTCTTTAACTATTAATTGCAAACTTTAAAAATATTTTACATTAAGTGAAATTTAAAATTACATTAAGCACTTCCAATACAAAAAAAGGTTTTTTAGGGGTTAAAAAATGTAAAACAGTATAAATTATTGAGAAGAAATGGTATTAATGGTAGTCTATATTTAGAATAGCTTATTTATAACTTTTCCATTATTATCAAAAGTTACTGTAAAGTTTGGTTTCATGCAAGAATGGTATATAGGCAAAGGAACAACTTTTACGCTTTGTTTCATGGAAGTATAACCAAAGACCGTATGCATCACAATAAAAAATATTTATTTTTTAAACAAATCAATGGGGTGGTTTCCTTCAGTCAAAAATACTACTTTTAGTCATTGAAAGGGATAGAATGAGCAAAAAAAAAAAAAAAAAAACATGGACCCAGAAAATATTTTCATTTTCCCAACAGATTTTTTTTAATTAATATTTTTAAATGTCCGATTTTTCAAACAAGTGATCTTGATGACGTCACAAATGATGCACTTTGCCGAATCTTTCTACTACGTTTCTACGTTATGATATTCAAGCAGCGAATTAAAATTTCAATCTACGCTTGCTATCAACCATATCGTTGCCAATACGCGTGAGTAAAGATGCGAATTAAATACTTTGGACCTTGAATGGCAACACTGAATGTCATTTCATCATTTGTGATGTCATCGGCAGAAGCGTTAAACGATGAAAGAGCACCGATTTAAGTAATTTTTTTAAAATATTAAGCTTAAAGAAATTATTTAAAAAATGGTCAGATTCTATGTTTTTAAGCATGTTCTTTCCGAAAAAAAAAATACTTTTGAAATTTTGGAAAAAACCCCATTGCTCCAATTTAGTATAATTGGTTTAAAAAAACAAATTGACGAAATAAGGTTTAGTTTTTTGAACTGGGATGTGTTCTACCACATTTTATAAACACAAAAAATTCAGCTACAAAAATAAATAACGCCACTTCTAAATTCAAAGCAAATATAAACGGATAGATAAATTTTTTTTCACTTAAAATACTTGTGTAAACAAATATATTCTATGAGTTTTCATACTCTTTTTGAACATTTTGTTTTGCAATCAAAATTTGAAATCCATGTACTTGGCGTTCATATTTTAGTTACTACAGGAAACATTTCTAAATTTTTTATGCAAATTCAAAATAAAGTTAGTTTCCGCGTGGTTATTTTGATACTGTTTAACAAATATTCTTCCGAATTGATGGTTGAAAATCGTATAATGAATCTCCTAAATTAGTAAAAACAGATTTTTTGTGACTGTGAATGCTCCGAAGCTCAATTGAGACTGTAAGAACAAAAGTTTGATGTGCATGTAAAATTCCTGAAAGAATAGTATGCGGGGAAAAAACATGTGCAAAAATTGAGCATTTTTTTATATATTTTCGCAACTGGTTTAAATTTTGGGCTTCTTTGAACTATTTTCTCAAACACAACTGCACGCCACGATATGCGAATTACGAGTCTTCCAAAGTTAATGAATATTTTTTCGCCTTTGACGTGGGCCGATGTGCTAAAATTGAAGATGTGTCAAGTCGATTAAAAAATTTGATACCAAAAAAAAAAAAAAAAAACAGGAAATTAGTTTTGAAAATCACAGTATATGGAGTAAGAGCTGTATTTTATGATAAAACTTGCATTGAAACATCATTTTTCGTTTTTGACAGTAAATTTACACCTTCAAAAAGAAAGTGAAATAGTTTTACTAGTTTTTTCTGGCATTGTTTTATTTTCTTTTTCTTTCTTTTTTTGTGCGTGGTAGAGTGAAAAATAAAATATTTCTGCTGAAATATTTAACTTGATTATTGAAAATACTTTTAATCGAATGAACGTGTAAGTTAATTTAAGATTGAAAAGTCGAATTAATAATGAAACATTAAACAATCAAATGGGAACAATATTAAGTAACATTTTAAAAAACAAATAAATGAGTGAATAAAAGACATAATGAAAAGGAAAATAAGTGAATGAATAAATAAATGATTTATTCGATGAAGGAACGTCAAATTATTAACTAATAAATAAATCCGTAAGTGGTTTAATAAATCATTGAATAAATAAACTAAATGATGATTGCACTTTGCTCCACATGCACTTGACTAATTGTTTAAAACATTTAAGAAAAAAAAAAGTCGAATATTAAAGAAATAAATGTAACATCGAATATTAGTAGACCACAATTTATATTTCAGATGCCAATAACAAAAACTTAATCATTTTATAATAACAAAAATATTTTTTGACTTACAACGAAATGTTAGAATTAGTATTATTTTTTAAAAAATGCTTGCATTATCATATGCTTTTATCCTCAGCGGTATATTTTCCGGACTAAAGTAGACTATATCTGTTACTATATAGTTAAAGTTTTACCAGACGTGTGGTGCTAAAAACAGAGTAAATATTCGCCCTGCTAAGTGTGCCCCACCTTCCCGTACTTTGATCATTTTCAGCCTGGTCCAGGCATTTATTCGTAGATTCTAACCCAGTGCACCTCATAGGTCTATAGAACTTAACCTGTTGCCATGTATATGGTAAAAGAAAATTGTTTAAAAAAGCATTTGTGCTCTTTATTAAAGAAAAGTATCGAAAACCTGTATTATGTGATAATTTTCAAAAGTATATTGTCCACAAGTCCATGCTTGCTAAACGTTAGCTTTGAACTTAATTTATTTTCTTTATTTACAATTAACTTTACAATTATAATTATTCATTTTTGGTTTTAGAAAGGAATTAAAAGCGCTTGTCCCATACAAGAAAGAGTAAGTATAGTATACATTTACAAAACTAAACTATAAATTTGCAACTCTACTGCATCGTAAAACGATGAAACCACGTTTTTACGGAAACAAACTTACACCATTATTGACTCTAAAATTAATCGCTGCTACCCGCACTTAATTGGCGTGCAGTGAATGAGACATTTCTCCGCCACGTGGGGGGGATGACAAGGGAAGAGATTCGGTGATGCTTAATTTATTAAACCGCTGTCACTTTTCTGCGTTTCGTTTTCAGCAAACGATTAGGCTAGTTGGTCGGGGGAGTTATGGAGGATGCCGGCCTTTTGTGCAATGCTTTACCGCAGATCGCAAACTCCGATAGGGCGGATGGGGAACGTATGGCCATACACTTTGCGTGAAGAATCGTTTATTACAGATGAGCCGATATCTGTGTGCTTCGTAACGGATGCCGTCCATTCAAGGATTTTTCGCCGAAATGGCTTGTAAAAATGAGTCATGTTGTTTTATATATTTCAATATGTAAGACTGCGGAGATAATGATTGGGTTTTTCGTTTGGTTATTGAATTAGTTCTGTTCATAGAAACGTAAAACTGTTGTAATAGGTAGTTTCGATTTTTAGATCTTAAGTGAAAGAGTATTTTTTGTGAGTGTAACAGTTGCATTTACAAATTTGCTAGTAATAGTTTTTCAGCAATATCTAAGCGAAACTTAATAGTCCGTAGTACACTCGTTTTTAGGCTTCGGTATTATGTTAAAAAATACTAAAACTGTTAATGAAAATAATGTTTTCCCTATTTAAAAAGTGAAATGTTTCTTCCGTTATCAGCAGAATAACAACAGCTGTGTGCTTAAAATGTAAGCATTGTTTGCGTTATCCTTTAGATTTTTGTAGTAATATTTTTGTAGTAATATTTGTTTTCTTTAGTAATCTCCTCACAGTTTGCGTGAAAAGTCGTTAATTATAGATCAGCCGATATCTGTATGCTTCACAATGGATGCCATCCAATAAAAACGTTTTCGAGAAAATGGCTTGTAAAAATGAGTCATGTTGTTTTATATATTTCAATGTGTAAGACTACGGAGATAATGATTGTTTTTTTGTTTGGTTATTGCATTAGTTCTGTTCAGAGAAACGTAAAACTATTGTAATAGGTAGTTTGATTTTTAGATCTTAAGTGAAAGATTATTTTTTATGAGTTTAAAAGTTGCATTTACTAATTTGCCAGTAATATTTCACACAGTTGTATCTGTGAGAAACTTAATACTCGGTAGTAAGTATGCTCTTTTAATTTTATGCTTTTATGCTAAAAAAGTTCTAAAGCTGCAAATGAAAAGGTTTTCCGTTATCAGCATATAACAAACGCTGTGTGCTTAAAATGTAAGCATTGTTTACGCAATTCTTTTTATTTTTGGAGCAATATTTTTTTTTTGTATTAAAATTTTTGAAGTAATCGTTGTCTCTTTAGTTATAGCTTATCACCACACGCTTTACGTGAAGAATTGTTAGTTTCAGATCAATCGAAGTCTGTATGGTTTGTAATGGATGCCATCTATTCAAAAATTGTTCTTAGAAATAGGTAATGTTGTTTCACATTTCATTACGTAAGACTAAACAGATAATGTTTTTTAAATCATCGTTTTTCTCTGTTCAGACAAATTTAAAGCTACTCTAATATCTTTTCAATATTCAGTTCGTTTGTTATATTGAGTGAAAGTACAACAAACTTTTAATGAGTAGGACAGTAGTTGGTTGTATTTACCAATTTTATTATTCAAAATAACGGTTCAGCCAATAATATAAATGCAAGAATTAGTGGTTGGTATTATACTGACATAAAGGTTAATGTGCTGCTTTTGTGAAAAATAATGTCTCAAATGAAAATGAGAAAGTGTCTTCTTTCTGAAAAAAGGATGAAATTATTTTTTCGTTATCAACAGCATACCCGCAGTTTGGCGTTTAAAATCTAAATATTGCTTACGTTAAAAATGATTACACAATGTATGAAATGCAAAACTTTAAAAAAAGTCGCAGATACGTGTTTTGGAGTTACAAAGTACCTATTTTTGAATGCATAAAAAATGAGTCTATGGATGAAAAGACATTTGAGAAAAAAAATCTCCCATTATCATATTACATTATTGTAGTAAAGTTAATTTAAATATCGGCAATGTATTAATTATTTTCAAAACGTTTTACTTTCAGTTTGTTTTCTAGATTTTCATGCTATAAAATTGAGAAGCAAATGAATGTAAGCGGACGTTCTAAAGTTATAAATAAAGCGTGTTTAAAATTCAGATCCAAGGTAGGCGTTCGTTGATTTTTTTCCTTAATCATGCTGCGTGACAGCTCTTACCAGAGCTGCTAGTACTATCTATTGCCTCAAAACACAGGAGAGGTTCGCCTTGTATAGCGGTTTTCTCTAGATTTTAAAGTTTGGCACTTTCATTCCTTTGCGTCTTACTGCCTCAATTGAAAATGGATTTATTTTTGTTCTCTAATTTTTTTTAAATCAATCATTACATCAAATCAATCATCATCAATCATTTACATCAATCATTACTTCATTTTGACAGACGAAAATTTCGTAAGTCTCTGTTTTGACAATCATAAAAACTGATGAAGGTTCCATTTTTTCCCCTAACTTAAATTTTACGAAAAAAGGGGAAAAAAGGCAGTGAAAAGCTTTGTTTTCGTCTAATTTTGAAAAGAAAGGATGTTACGAATAACTTATTTCGGTGATCGTGAACTGCATACAGATATGGTTTCAGAAATTTTTAATTGAGTAATGTAACCCATTGTGACCATTAAAAGTTTTAAGAAAACTTTATTTTATCAATGAGGAATATTATATTTGCTAAGGAGTATTTGATGAGAATACATTTTCCAATGATTCATTTTTTTGATAGATGTTTCTGGAAAAAAGGCAATTTTTACAATCACGAACTTTGTGAAGACTTCGGGTTCTCTGCTTGATATAGAACAAGTTCTGACAAGGAGAAAAAATATAGTTTTATTTTTGACGACTGAAAATTTTGAAAAGAATCATTTGAATTTTTATAATAGGGATTTTTATGACAAGTCCTTTACATTAAAGAAAGTTTTTAAGGATTATGTAAAATTATTATATGAGTAAAACATCCTTTAATCTTTTCTCACCGTTACAGCGGTGACATTTCGTTTATAATTAAAACTTGCTACACTATATGAATCAATGATTTTATTCGCGCCTATTTTCTTCTTTTTTTGACAGCAACTGCTTCTTTAATACATAAAATCTTCAAGTGTTCTCTCCTGAAATTTTTTCTCCGTCCCTTAAACTAAAAACTCGACAGCCAGAGCCAAATGGTATCTTTTATCTCTTGCGTAAGCAGAGCGGTTCAATCTGCGGTCTGCTGCGACCGGCACACCCCCACTTTCCGGCTCACCGATAGACAGTCGGCCTTGTTGGACAAAGGACGAATCCATGAACGAATCGGTTGGGATCCATCATAATGTGGGGAAACAGTTCTTTTTTGCTGGACAGTAATTTCTCATGTCGCAGTGGCTTTTTCATCTCCCGCGCCCCGCTAACCTCGGTTTTGTGGCGAAAACTTTCCAGAGAAAAGTAAAGATTTTTTTCTCCCAATGGCGATTTTGTGGGTAATAGATCAAAGTATGTTTCATTGTACAGTGGAAAGCACTACGCACTAATTTTTAGTTTGATTCGTGATAATTTGCGAAAAAAATTAATAGAAGTGTTAACTGTCATTTGCAATACTTCATTTTACGTGAAGTATTTTTTTCTGTAAAATGTTATTCTTATAAGTCCGCTTATTAGAATATCCGTTAAAAGAATACTCCGCTTAATATAATACACTTTCAATGTACCAAACCAATGTAATGCGAAATTTTGGTCCCGGTTAATGGAATATTCCGCTTATTAGAATATTTTTTGTGACAAAATGGCTATAATATTAAGCGGACTCGACCTTTCAAGGTTAAAGTGCTTAAAACTTTTGCCGAATTTGTATTGATTGATGAAAGCAACACGATGAAATTTATTTATTTATTTTTAAGAATCAAGAGATTTATTTTTTATTTTATTTTTCTTATTTCTTTCCATTCATGTTAGAAATCTTATGCTAAGAGAAATTTCTGTTTCAACTCTATTATGTTCCTTTCGACAATAGATATGATTTATAATTGTTATGTGTTATTTCCTGAACTTTCCTCGAGAAGGATAGGATGAGGTTTTCCCAAGGGTAGACCGACCAATGAAAGAACAAATCATAATTTTAAAAATAAGACTTCAAAAGTTTTTCTTTGACTAATTGGCAGTAGTAACTTTATTCGATATATTTCCAAAAATAAAAAGACTAGGAATTGTTGTGTTTGTCCATTGGTTGGTGGTTGTAAGAACTCTACGGAGTAGATTCGAGACATCTACCCGGTCTTATTGTTCTTTTGCTTCTGCAAGTATCGTAGCAAAATTTAAGAGTCAAATACCTCAGTTATAAAATTACCTTACTTGAAAACATTCAGAATTTAAAAAGTGCATCATTTTACTAAACCCGGCGAAAATTTTACTTTCAAAAACGAGTGAGCTGCGACAAGTCTGCAGTTTCATACATAGAGATCACATTGTTGCCACTAAAAGTTCTTCATTTAGAAAAGTTAAATTATACTAGCTGCGTCGCCCGGCTTGTGCGGTCTACCTCGAAAATAAAAGTTATGTCAAGCAGCACGTGTTCAACAATCAAGGCTTGAAAAAAAAAATCAGTTAAATTTTGCTGCAGATTGGGGAAAAATAACCAAAAAGTAAACATTTCACAACCCCCGACTATAGAAAGGGCCTTTAAAACGAAAGCCAGAATTTTACTTGCACATATTCGAGGGAAAAAAATGTCAACAGATTTTTCGTCTCAATGATTTTCTTCACGCTACAAATTTTAATAAAAGCATTGTTACGGAAAGATGAGATGAAACACTGAATAATAATTTGAATGGAGGAAAGCCTTCGAAAAATAGGGATTTTGTATCGAAATCTAAGTATCATAATTAAGACGGAAAAATTACGAATCGATCTATACCCGGTTCGATGATCAGTTCACTGACGTTCGGGAGAAGTAATTTGGAAATAGATACATAGATAGGTACATACATAGATACTCTCAGTTTTTATTTATATAAGATAAACACTAATAAATTAAGCACAAAAACCCAGATTTTACCAATCAGTAACTCGATGCAAGGCAACCAGATCATCAGCAGTGAAATATTTCAGATAACTAAGTAATTCCTTAAATCTTGTTTCAACAGGGATGTCCACTAGGGTGGTCACAAAAAATCGATTTTCGAATTTCTTCCTCGGCAACCCCCTAAAATGTGCCAATGGACTAGAAAACATGATTTGCAAAGTTTCAGCTCTATCCGATAATATTAACACGTGCCGCAAAGAGGCTAAAGTTACGAAAAACAGTGATTTTTAGCAAAAAATCGTAGTTTTTCTTCTTTAAAACAGAAACTTTTCATCCTAGAAATTTCGTTCTGGTCTCATTTTATAGGAAATTTTATTCTCGTGATGAGTTATCTCATCCATTTTTTAAACAAAATTTATAGAATGGTACTGGGCATTTTTCAGGTCAGGTCAGGGAAAATACCATCAATAAGTAATTTTCATGCAAAGATCTAAAAGCATTACAATATTTGATTACATTTATTTGCTCTTTGCTGATTTTAATTTATCCATTAAAAAGGCTTCATTTGGAGGTACTTTAAAAATTAAATGCAACAAATTTCTGATTTAAAATTAAATAACTAAGCAGGTCAGAAGAGAAAGCAGAGTTAAAAAAATTTACAAAAAAGAAAAAAAAAGAAAAAATCTAAGGCAGTTTATTGCTTACACTGTTAAATTATACATCATTACGTTATTACTTTTCATTGAGAAGTTAAAGTGGTAATGGCTTCGATATGACAGATTTTGATGAATGTGGAAAAATGTGCCTGCATTCGGACATAACTTGTAATAGGAACTGTCGTTAGTTAGAAATTAGTTTTACACCTGTTTCAGCTGTGCCATTGACAGCCCTTAAACTGTTTACTACTTTTTTAGCTTTAATATAATATTGGTTTTCACACTATTTATCAAGATGGCAATTTAAAAACTTTGTATCAATTTCGAATCTCTGTAAAAAAAATTGTATCTCTTAAAAAGCTTGAGGAGAAATGAAAAAATCCACTTCTTTGTCCAGTACACTAAGCTTCTTTCAGATTGAGCTGTGCTTTTGTATCCCTATCATCACAATCATCTTCATTATCTCCTACTTTGGATTTTAATTTTGCAGCCTTCTTTGTTTTGATCTTTTTTTTTCTTCCTAAAGTCATCAAAAAAAGGGGGGGGGGGAATGCAACCTTTTCTGAGTTCAGGGACCACAAATAATTAATTATTTTAGGTAGTTTTGTGCTTACATCATCTTCATAAATACTCTTGTATTGAATGAAAGATTTTACTAACTGCAGATCTTGGTTGGAGGCCAAAGCTGGATCGCAGACAATAAACCATACTTTTCCATAAATATTTTTGGTGAACAACTAAATATCTTCAACACCTTTTATCTTTAAATCAATTAAGGAAAGCTAATCCCTGAGAAGATATAATTTTAAAGAGTATATGAGGCAGTGAAAAGCAAAGGAATGTGGTTGGCAAAATTAAAATCTACCTAGGATCTGAACTTTAAAACGCATTTTATGGGGAACTATAAAAAGTCCACTTACATCCCTTTGCTTCTCACTACGTCATATGAGGTAGTAAGAAGCAAAGGGATGCAAGTGGTAAAATTAAAAATTTGGAGACAACCAGTACAAATGGTAGAGGAACCTCTCCTCTGTCTTGGGGCAAGAGATTGAACTAGCAGCCTTGGTAGGTGCTCCTGTATAGCATGATTTAGAAAAAAAATTTCAATGAAAGCCTACCTAGGATCTGTTCTTTAAAAGCGTTTTACTCGAAACTTAAACAGTCCAATTGCATCCCTTTGCTTCTCACTTCCTCATATGGCCATCATATAAGTTAAGCAAACTGGAATGAACTTTTTATAGGCATCCCTAAGCTGCTACTGTTTTTATTTCTCAAAAAGAAAGCTTGAAATTTCACCTGGATTGCTTATTTTGTTTTTAATCTTCTATACTTGCTTTGAATTTCCTCTTATCTACACCATTCATCCTGAAATTCTTTAAAAATTTCTGATTGAGGACTAGTGGACGTACCTATTTTGCAAATCAAAACTGCTTTCAAACCAACTTCTAAGATGTGGTAGCGACATGCTAAATACAAAAACTTTTCCTGTAATAACTGTATTCACAAAACGCAGGTTTGTACTGCAGAAAGGAACCATAAAATGACTGTCATTTTAACGAAAGCCCTAACAAGTCCTCGTCTAAGAACACAGGCCACTTTCCTGGGAATCGTAATTTTTAATTTCTCTGGGGGGTCGAAAACCCTTACAAGTCTGGGATTTTTAAGCTAGTTTTTAGCGCTGACTACCGAGGAGGAAAGCAACGTTCCGCATTTATGACCTCTACAGCTAATTTCATAAGTTTTACATGCAATTGTTTGTTTTAGTTTTGAGTTTTAGAGATATAACTCTATTACAGTGAAATTCTGTTACAACGAACTTCAAATTACCAGAAATTTTCTTCATTGTAACGAGGTTTTAGTAGCAATGAAATTCAAGCAACGTAATGGAAATCAAATCGGAGCAGAAAATTTCTTTCGTTGAAACAGATATTTCGATGTATCGGTGTTCGTTGTAACAGGATTTCGCTGCATATATTTCTGATACTATTGCTGTTTTTGCTCTGATAGCTAAACATTGTAAGGGGGTTACAACCATTAACTAAAAGAAGCAATACAATTTGTATTATAATGATTCGTTCTTTTTACGCGATTTTAAGGATATTAGCTACGACCTGACTTGAAAAATCCTGAATAATGTTCAATCAATTTTTACAAGAATTTAGATGAAATTATTATTTATTCTCTTTAAGTTAAAAGAGAATAAAATTCCCTATAAAATGAGACCAGAACGAAGTTTCTAGAATGAATAGTTTTGGTTTTACAGATGAAAAACTACGTTTTTTAGCTAAAAATTGCCATTTTTCGTAACTTTAGCCTCTTTGCGGCACGTGTTAATATCATCGAAATGACTTAAAACTTTCCAAATCTTATTTTCTAGTCTATTGGCACATTTTAGGGGGGTGCCACAAAAGATTAGTTGAAAAAAGTTTTTCCTAATGTCCACTCATTAGATTTGCGCACATTTTTTCATTTCAACTCCCAAAATACCTGATAAAAAACCTTAAAATTTTTCCCATTCTTTGCAGCATAATTGCACATATCAATTTAAAAGTTTTTACTGGCATGTGAAAAATGCTAGAGCTTTTAATCGTGCTATGAATTTTTAAAAATAAAATTGCGCTTAACTGTTTCTGTTCATTCACTGATTGGTCTACCTTACTAAATAAAAGTGTCTATTGGGCAATATTTAATATCTAATAACTTTTTTTTTCATGACATTCGTTTCGCATTTGTTTGTACAATGAGTATCCAAAGTACAACATATTTTGAACGAAAACTGATGCAAGACGCACGTGGCGCAAACCTTATTTGTTGTTTTCGTAAGGTAATCCGTAACATTTTTTATCCACAAATCTCATCCACAAATTTTTTAGCAATGGTTGTATTAATGCATGGTATAGAAATGGTCTAGTATGTTGGGGATTACACGGGGAAATTTTTAATATCTAATAAATGAAAACAAAATGACTTTTTTTTTCGCATTTGTTTGTACAATGAGTAGCCAAAGTACAACATATTTTAAACGAAAACTGATGTAAGAAGCGTGTGATGTAAACGTTATTTGTTGTTTTGGTAAGGTAATTTGCAACATTTATTTCCCAAAGAGCACAAAAAGCTATTATCAGGATAACATGAAAAGTCATAGGTAGTAGAAAAAGATGCCAAAGTCTCTCTCTCGTTCTCTTTTTTTCACCTTGAAGTGCTTATGGGTACGAATAATTTTTGTAATAAGTTGGAGAATGTTCCCCATAGACACATAAAAAGGGAGCAAAACTTCAACAGTCGAAGAATTTCGGTTTAAGGTTTTAAATTTAAAGAACTCTTCTCATTTCTGGAAAAACTTTTTGCGCAGTTTCAATGAGACTCAATTTCGATTGCATTGTTTCTAGTTAACTGAATGAGAGTTTTTCACTCACTTTGAAATGTAATTATTCGTAATCAAGGCTTGCAAGCAAACCTAGCCTTACTTCAAAGCAAAGTTGTATAGCGCACTGGTTGAAGAGTGCTATTTTCGAAAATTTTGTCAAGAAAATCAAGAAATAAATAGTTGAAAATTGTGAAAAAAGAAAAGTATTTGTTACAATAATCCAAGTATTCTTCTTAATTATTTTAATATTTTAGTGACATAGATCATGAAGTTAAAAATAAAATCTCTAGTTCAGGGCTTCCCAAACTTTTTAGCCACTGCACCACTTTCAAGGACAAATATTAAGAGGGGACTCCTGTTGTTAGGCTGTACAGATATACTTCTAGTTGGCAGTTAATTAACTTAAACCATTACAAATTATAGGGGAACATCACTATTAAAGAAAAGGGTTGACTTTATTTTAAAATTCTGAAGTAAAAAATGAAATTAAACCAACAAAAATCAAGGTAAAAAGACTATTAAAATTTTAAATTGAATATCAAATTAATGGAATGAGTGAGATTTTTTTTTAAGTGATACAATTTTAATATATTGTGTTTTTCTTTTGATTGCTAGAGTCGAATATCAGGATCAGCATCTAGACAGCTTCGATATCTAGCTTTGGTAGCTGCATAGGTTGAAAATTAGGATTCGCATAGGCAAATTGTGGCAAATGGTAGAGCACGCTTTGCATTTTCAACGAGCGATTGGTAATTTTTGTTTTCTAGACGAAGCTAAGACTGGGGGTTAGCAGAGATCGACAAAATTGTAAAATCTTAAGAGAAAGGTAAAAATTTCAGGAGCTAAACAATTTTATCAGAGTTTGTGAGAAAATTCAATGATAAGATTTCTGAAATAATAAGAACTAGTTAATTCCTGGAAGTTAGATTTCAAGGTACAGACTGAAATTATGTCTATTGAACATTCATATCCCACGACGGCAGTTCGGCCACCTATGCCTGATCGTGTAGCATTGTAACTCGAGATATCGGAAAATAGTGCGCAAAGGACAACTCCATATTTTTAAGCTTAAAATTTGGATTTTTTTTAATGCAAACGCATTATTTCAGTATAATTTTCGGTTTTTATAATTATTATTTTTGTTTTAGTTTGTCCCTCTTATAAGCATCGTGAACCCCAAAGGGGTCCATAGACCACAGTTTGGGAAGCCCTGCCTAGTTGAATTTCTTTGGTTCATTAAGATTTTAATGAACTGTATTATATAATAGTTCCAAAACAATCGGAATAACGAGATCCTTATATGCTACTTAAAATAAGATTAAGTCAAAGAAAAATGTACCAAAAACATATGTCATACTTTATCGAAGACTGAAGATTTTTCCATACATCTCAAGCCAAATGTTTTTAATGAGGGTTCACAACACTATTATTTTTGAATTATTTACCATGACAGAGACTGTAAAACTCTTAATACTCTGTAAGTCTCATTTAAGTACATATAACAATCTTTTTACTTGCTTGATCTATTACTTGGACAACTATTTGCGCAAAGGGAGCGGACAAATTAAGATGGACGCGATAATGCGATCCCGATTGTCGTCACTGAAGGAAGGAGTGCAGGATGCAACTTCCGGGTCCATCCCACTCCCTGAAAGGAGAGCCGGAACTTCCGGTTTTCATGGACTGAGGTCTCGGAATGAATCTCTTTCCTTGGGTTGCTGCACGCTAAGTTAGATTATTTTATCGCCAAATCAGCTTTTACAATAATCGCCAACTACAATATCAATCTCCCTTAAAATCAGCAGAACTAAATAGGATTCAGTCCACTGTTTTGGGCTATGAAATGTCGCGCACATATTGCTAAATCTTGGTATATTTATATTTTTTTGGCCGTAAATTACAAACGAAATTCAAAAAGGACAGAAAACTTCGCTATCTGTATTTTTACAATAAAAAAATTAATACATAGTTCGAGATTTAGCATTACGTACAGGACAATTCACAATCGAATACTTTAGAATACCTTTTACTTTGCTCCCAAATTCAGGCAATCTTGCTTACTTTGTTATGTTAGGTACAATTTTAAAAGTGTTTTCTTTTATGTTTACTAAGTTAAGTTTCTTTAATTGAGTTTCAAATGTTGGGCTTGTTTGCAATAATTATCAATGCAGTTTTCTAGCACTCTGCATCATCTGGTTTTTGGGAAATTTTCATTTTTAAAGTAGTTTTAAACTGCTTGTAATGTATTTTGTTTCAAAAAAGGTACTGTTGGACTATTAGCTTTTCCAGATACTTAGGTAGACTTCCAGATACTTTTGGTAGTTGCTCTTGAAAAACGTTTCAAGATACAATAATAATATCAACAAGTGCAAAACAGGAATATGAGGTATATCTATGCAAACTATCGTCCGGACATAACAGCTTTTGCAATTCATTTTACCAAAACTTCACAATATTAATTTCGTAAACCTGATGTTCTCACATGGAAAGAACATCAAATATTTATGTCGCCAAGAATGGGCAATAAATATTAGGACCTTTCTTTCCGTGCTTACAAGCGAATACAAATCACTTTGGCCAAGGGTTGATGATTTCATTACACTGATGGTCTAATCTGCTGGCGTTCGTCACACGAAACCTTTGGCACGCTATCATCAATGTCTTAAATATAAGTCTCTACATCCTTCAAAGTTTTACTCATTCTTCCTGAAGTGATCACATACCACTGATGGTGAACTGATGTTTGAATGTGCTCACGCACATGATATACTGGTCCGTAAAAATTGAAAATTTATACACCGAGGGGTGTTTGAAACCAAATGCATCATATAATTCCAACAGAAATCTCATGATCATAAAGTGGTTGAAGAAGAAGTACATGTATATCATTAAATTTGCTGTTTCTCCTTAAAGTAAATACAGTGCTGGCCAAATTATTAAACTAAGACTGTTTTAAAAGCAAATTCTTTATTGATTACATAACTATAGACAAATTAACGAACAGTGAAATAATTATCTAATATTTAGTATGCATTCCCTTGTTCTTGATGAGCATTTTAAGTCTTTTTGGCATACTTTTCACAAGTTTTACACAATTTCTTAACTTTTTAAAAAAGGAGGTAAAAATTGTTTATAGTCACTCTTATATATACTCACTAATTACCCTAAACTAACTTTAAATATAACAGAACACACTAATAAAAAGAACTAGTGAACTTTTTAAGCTGATTGAGGTTATGTTCCTGGTAGGTAGATAAACAAAGAACATAAACAAAGCAGACAAGGCTGCCACCTGCAAACATTAAATTATACTAAAATAACGTAATAATCAGTGTGCAGTATGTACTGTACTTTAACAGTAAAATAAATAGTATTTTAGTACAAATAGTGTACAAAAAACAAAAAAAAACTCTTTAGTCTAATAATTTGGCCTACACTGTATTCCCAGAACCTTTCCCACGGCAAGATAAACGTATTGAGTCTGTCAAGACAAGTGCATTACATAGTATTTTATCTTGTGTTTTTTCATACTAAAAATAAATATTGCTCAAAATGAAGTTAGCCCACCTCAAAACGAGCAAATTCTTCAAAATTCGAAAAATTTCATGATTCCAATCCTTTTTTCTACATATTAGCTATAGATAAAACTTCTAAGAAATGTAAATGTCTCCTCTTTGCTATTATACGTTTATCATTATTAAATCTAAAGCTCTTAACATATGCGTAAACAATAAAAATATAAGGGAAAATACAGTTCAAAAAAGTTTTCATTAGAATTTTTCAAGAGGCATTTTTAATAGTATTTTTAAAGTATTAAAGGCAGGATTACTAATATCACAGTAAAATCTAGAAAACAGCAAAACAACCATATGAATCAGACAGAAATAATGTAAAATATTTATGATACCCTGAAAACTAAAGGAAGCATAAATGCAAATCATTCCCAGACGTTGCAAATAATCGGTACTGAGATTAAATGCATTTTCTTGACAAAATTGAATTGTATAAACTAATGTATGGCAATTAGCTTTTATGAAAAGTACGCTTTAAAGAACTATTTCACTTTGTCATGAAAGTTTTAATGATTTTTGTATTTCGCGTTACCTTCATCAAATACATTGAAGTTTATGAACTAAATCGTTAAAAATTAGCGATATTTCGGTTGCAGACTTTTAAATAATTTTTTTAAAGATCTATAAGTTTTGTTTATATCGAAAATGTCTTAATTATTTCCAGCAACAGTTGTTATGTCATATGCGAGTTTATGCATCAAATTTTGTAGTATGATGCTTAAATCTCACATTTCTAATTTCTCACTTTAAACTAGAGGTGGGCATCGTCGTTCTTTTTAATGATCCGTTCATCAGAGGACTGTTCATTCTTTTGATCCGTTCATTCAACTCGTTCATTTGAACGACTTCGTTCATTTAAAAAAGTTGCAAGTGATCCGCACGACACGCTTATGTACATTCGAAATATTTCATTAGATCAGCAATATTCATTGGAGGAAAATAATTAAAATGATCTAAAAGTTAAAAAATATGTCTATGAAAAATGAATAACAAAAACTATATTCAGGTATAGATGTATAAGGCAGTTATAGTTCAGTTTGTAAGATATTTCTCAGTGGCTGGATCGTAAAATATGTTTTCCATTTCGAAAATCGCAGGTTTTATTTCAACATGTCAAAAAATTAAGTTATTAAATTTTTCCAGCTACAGCACTATGTAAATAATTATAGTATTACCAATAGACCATGCATAATGAAAAAAGTAATAACGAATATATCGGTAGCTCAGCCGGAGTAAGAGATAACTTAATTTAAAAAAGACACCTAAAAATATTAGGGAGCTTCAAAATTATTCGAAAGTACCGCTGAGAAGAGGAAAAAAAAACGCTTCTTTAAATGGGGGAAAAATTAGTAATAATCAAAATTATTCCACAGTACCGCTGAGAACAGAAAAAAAAAAACGCTTCTTTAAATGAGGGAAAAATTAGACAGTAATAATCAGTAAAAAATAAATTTAAGTCAATATAGATGGTAGTTGATAGGGATGTTGCAGACAACAAACGTTTTTCCCAGAAAATTGATAAAAAGTATTTTTAGAAATAATTTTGACGATAGAAAGCGTGAGAAGGATTTTAGCAGGTGCGTGATACAGGAAGTGCAATGTACAAGCATTTTGTTTGTAACCCAAACAAGTTGCACAAAACATTACTAATGGATGCGTTGGAAAATTGCAAATCAGCAGCAACGGCTAAAGAAAAATGAATAATAAAGCATGAAGAAAAAGGCACGAATGAATACATTGTACTGCACTGAAAAAAGGAAATTTTGAGATTGATTAAGAATTAAAAATGTGAAGATGAATATATATTTTTTTAAAAAATTGCGACTTTATCCCAAGTGTATAAATACAATGTTTCAAACTCCTCACCGTTCAAAAGAACGGTCGTTAATTTTTTAAGTGAACGAACGGATTCGTTCACTTAAAGGATTCGTTCTTTTTGACCCGTTAGGGATGTTTGAAACATCCCTATTTCAAACTGGCAGGAAATTCAAAGCTTTGAAATCTGCTTCGAAACACTTGTTTCTAACACGGTGAGGTATCTTTCTCATAGGAAATGTTCGGTAGGACGTTTGATTATTCTCATAATCACCAAAATACTGTAAAACAGCTTATGCTGCTTGCTTAGTACGGTAAGAGAGAAAACCGATTTACAGGGTCGCTTCCAGAGATAATTGATATATTTTGTTTCATGCTGCGTAGAAAAATGTGATATTATAATTTTTTTTTATTTTTTTGTCAGACAAAAGATTTTTTATGTTTTCTTTTAATTTTTTTAGAATTTGCAATATTTTATTCTCGTTTTAATTATGACCGATTTAAACATGTATTTGAACTCGATAAAATTTGGGAATTGCGACTATCACGATGGATATTTTTTTTTCTCTATAACTATAATTGATGATTTAAAGAGAAAGTTATTATGTTATAAATGTTAAAAGAAAACTTATAATAAAGTGAAGAAAGACAGTAAGCATGAAGTGAAAACAAGATAAAATTCAATTTTTCTAAACTCATTTTATAGTCAGAAAGATACAGATAAATGTGCTTCAAAAAAGTACAGTTTAAAAGAAAAATATGATTCAGAAAAATTTACATGAGGTTTTATGGGAAACGCCGTTCTACTTCCTAAAAATATTTAATGTATAACATTTTCATAAACATATCTTGTATTTAGAAATATTTATATTATTTCAGTTTATTTGTGTAGTCTTTATACATAACATTATATTGTTACGTCTTGGTGCTGAAAAACAAGTGTTAGCCTCAGTGCAGGATATTATTTTTATTTTTCCATACAGTATTATTTTTTCCTACAGTATCAGTTTTCTATAGTAAAATTATTTCTTTTTTTATTAGTTTTTAGGAGTTATTTCCGGAAAAGAAAGGCATTTTGCTAATGCTTTTCTGAAAGGGTCTTTTAATTGAATTAAAACTACCTTCTAGTTTTATGTGCTGGCTTACATTTCTGTAACTTAATTCAAATTTTATTTTCTGTCTTTAAGTTTCAGTATTGCTGTCCGTGTGAAAAAAAAATAAATACCTGTGTGCTACATAAATTACAATACGTGGCAGAAAAAACTTCAAAATGTCTTCAAGAGTCATCCTGATTACCGTTTTTCTTTTATACTTCACTTTTGCTTTCTATGTATTTCCTATAGCTTATTTTCCCATATTTTACGTTCCAGTCGCTTGATAAACGTAAAATCGGGGTTTCACTGTATTTATGCTGCTTTATTAATTGTCAACGCAAATTATCAACGTTGATAAAGCACAAATGTGGAAGTTTGATTTTACTTATGCTGACTTTGTCTTTTTTTTTTTCAATTAAAAATAGTGTTTTCATTCGCATTATTACTTTATTGTACCATAATACCAAATAATTTCATCGTACCATTTTGTGAAGTATTATACTTTAGAAAAATTACAACATACTCCTCCACGAAATACTCAAATTCCTTATACAGACCGAGGATGGATATTTCCAAAAAGCGAACATCTAGAATAAAACAGTATTCCACTAGCGACATTGAAGGACTCAACTCGAATAAAAAATCGTCTGTGAGGCGCCTTATTTTCCTTACAGTCCATTAAATGATTGGCATTTGCATGTGCTTAATCTCCTAGGCAAAGAGCTCAAAAGACCAAAGACGACATTTGCATGCACAGAATGGAGAAAATGGCAGCAAATATATGAGTAGGAGGGGGGACTTTTTAAGAGATACTCTATCCTGTGACTTTGAAGCCTCGTTTTTCTTGAGAGGCAGCGGTCGCTGAGTTATTTCTTTCATCCCCTAGTGCGCCAGGAAGTGAAATTGAAATTTATGCCGGATTAGAGATCTGTGCCGGATAGAATTAAATGAGAAAGAGAGCCGAGTTTGGGCTTCTGAGATCCGAGCTCTTTAATTAAAGTTCCAAGGAGACAATACGAGCAACAAATATTATTTGATAATGTCGTTTGGAGTTTAAAGAGATTCTCATTAATGAAGAGTGAAAACAAATGCAACACCGAAGAAGGATTGTTCAGAAATTTATGCAAATTTTAGAGCAGACGTACATAACTGAGTTATGTAAATGATGTGAAATGCGCAGTTCTCCGACACATGTAAAGTAAGATATAAGAGAAGGAACTTGCAAAATGGGCAATATTCGTGTCGTTATTTCTGACTGGAGAATTATCGAAGAAATTTTGTTTTTGTCTTGGAGGATACGTGTAACACGAGAGAATGCCAGGCCGACGTCAACGAATGCACTTCCAGCAGATAGACGATTTTACGAGGGGTATGGTGATCGGACTGAGAAGGGGAGGTTGGTCCGTACGTCAAACCGCAGCTGATACCCACATGGATGCGAACACGGTGCATCGGCTGTGCCGAAGATGGTTGGAACAACGAAATGTGGTAAGATTGAGGGGTGCAAGGGCAGCCAGAGTGACGTCAGAACGCGTGGATCGACGCATCCACTGACAAGCTGTAGCAGACCCACAAGTCACTTGTTCATCGATTCTGCAGCAGGTGCAAGATACCCTGAATGTTTCTGTGTCAACCAGAACCATTTCACGTCGTTTGGTCGCACGTGGTCTGCAATCACGGCGTCCGCTAAGAAGACTGCCATTGACCCCACAACATAGACAGCAACGTTTAGTATGGTACCGGACTAGAGTGACGTGGATGACAGAATGGCGAAATGCCGTGTTCTCAGATAAATCCCGCTTCTGTTTATCCAGTGATAGTCGCCAAATGCGTGTGTTGTGTGGCGGCGGCGTAGAGACAGATCTAATCCGGCAGTAACTGTGGAACGTCCCGCCGCACGACAGCGTGGCATAATGGTTTGGGGCGCAATTGCGTACAATTCCATATCACCTCTAGTTCGTATTTAGGGCACTATGACGGCCCAACGATACTTGGAAAATGTGCTGTGGCCGGTGGCAATCCTTTACCTTCAAGGCCTACCTAATGCAATTTTTCAGCAGGATAACGCTCGACCACACAGTGCTCAAAACTGCCAACATGCTCTCCAAGGCACACAGATGCTTCCCTGGCCACCATACTCCCCTGACCTGTCACCAGTCGAACATGTGTGGGATGTGATTGGATGCCGTTTGCAGACTCTGTCCCTGCCTCGTTCATAAGACGAACTGTGGCAAATGGTTGAAAGGGAATGGAGAGCCATCCTTCAGGACACCATCCGCACCCTTATTGACTCTATGCCTAGACGTGTTTCTTCGTGTATCGCTGTCCGCGGTGGTCCTACATCCTACTGAGAAGACGCCGTTCTCGCTAAGTATTCTGCCTATCATTTTGAAATTAAGATCATTTATTATTCCTTGCTGTCTCTGTCTTTTTTCGAAATTTCATCACTTTCTGACCACTCCTTCTTGGTCAGAAAGAAGGGTTGCTTGGTTACTTCAAAAAGCCCACCACATTTATTCCAAAATTGTATGCACCGCTTGTGCATTGAATGTGACTTAATTAGAAAACCACCATGATAGCACAATGTGTCACGACAAGGTGTCGTGACACATTGTGTCACGTCACTGGACGTCACTGAATTGAACGTCACCGATTGTGAACGTCACTGAAATTCAGTCACAGTTACCGATTTGTGAGCGACTGAATAATATTTGTTGTTGCCACTAAAAACACATTTAAAGACTTTAAAAAAGGATAGGTAGATGTGTAACGAAGAAAAAAAAAGCTTAATGCAAAGTACATTTTTTTAATTTAATTACATTAACACCTAAGAAGCTACGCATTGCAATTTCTATTCATAATACTTATTCAAACATTTCACAAAGTTTATTGGGGGGGGAATCGGGGTTTTCCTTATTTTGGTAATACAATTTCACATTGTACAAGGGCAACCATAAATAACTCAAATTTTGCTCTAAAAATTCAATTTATGAAGAATTTTAAGGAATTCTTCCCGATTAGTAAGGCGTCGGACTTGTGAGGAGGGTCCCAGGTTCGATCCCAGCCGGTCGAAGCTATACCGTCTTCATTAATGACGACTGGGGGACGTTAAATATGCTCGTGGTTACAAAGTGCTCCAAGTGAAACGATACCTCTGGCGGCGCTAGTCCAGGGATTTCTCGTTTTCTGGTCTGGATCAAAAAGTCAAAGCTGTCTTTCTATCAAACTGATTAAACCATAAATAGTGGTAGGTACGATTGACCCTGGAGTTTGAAGTGAAGTAAAGGGTGTGTTTGAACGGATAACTTTGCGCCCACTCATATTTTTATGTTATAGTTTTATTTAAAACCATGAAGAACAGAAATCTTATTTCATGTCTTCATCAGCAAAAATGCATCACTGGGACTCCTAGTTTTTTCTTTTAAGTCAAATATACGAAAAAATTTGAGGTACCGCAAAGTTCTCTAGAGTGGCTCAAAAATACTCGTAATAACTGTACTATGAAGAGACTAAAAGCATTTCATAAAAAACTTAATCAATTAACTGTTCAGAGAAAAAAATACAGTTATTTTTTAATTCCCCCCCCCCCCTTGTATGTAAGGTGCATAGAGAGTAAGCAGAACAAGCGCACAAATTTTAATGGAGAATACTTTGAATGAAGCTAAAGGAATTTCGAGAAAAGCTTAATCGGGTAACTGTTCAAAGAAAATTAAAATTGCTTTTGAGTTCCTTCTCGTATGTCAGGAAAGTAAAAAGTGAAAAATAGATATTATGGCCTTATTGCGAAATTACACAAACAGTAACTTAAATGTCATCCGTACTGTATCGATGTGTAAGCCAAAACACTGACATTTCAATCTATTTGTTGTGGTATGAAATCTCTTATTGGGGTGCTTCAAATAGTAAGAAAGAAGTAAGGACGAGTGCACCGTCTTTAGGGGAGAGTATTTTGAAAGAGACCAAAATAATTTTGTTAAAAACGGTAATCAATTAACCATTCAGAGAAAAATTTTGGTTAGTCTTGGGTCCCCCCTTCTTACATAAGGAACCAAAAAAAAAATGTATATAATAGACATAATGGCGGATTTACAAAAACAGTAACTGTAATGCAGTCCGTCCTATATCGATAAGTAGTAAGCCAAAACACTGACATTTTAATCTATTCGTCGTGGTGCGAAATCTCTTATTGAGCTATCACCAGAGGGAGGCTTTCATTCTATCATGATGGATGAGGAAGAGGGGTATTTAGAACACACATCAAGTGTGAACTTTCCGCCCTTACAGCTCCCTAATCTGTTCTTGGGAAAAAACGAAAGAAGGGGAAGCGCAAAAAAATGTCATTCAATTAAATTGGGGAGATTTCTTGCGAAGCATATGTTATTTGTTTCTTTTCAGCTAAAAGCTGATGGACGGATTATACATTTAACATTTGATGTCGCTTTTTTTTTTTTTTTTTTTTTTTTTACAAAACTGACCTTTTTTTTTTCTATCTTTAATATGATGTTTGTAGGATAGTCCGTGTCAATTCATACAAGTAAATAAAATATCTTACCTTTAATAAGTTCAGAGATTTTTAAATTTAACCTGTGCTAAAATTGGGGGAAAAGTAAGCACATTTTTATGTTTCCCAAAAAACATTCCTGGCCTGAGATACAGCTCGCCAATGATGGCAACCTCTATCCCATTCCTCAAATGCGATTTTCAACAAAATTTTCATACTGCATTATATCCATAACTGTGCAGAATTTTTTTTTTTTTTTTGAAAGATCATTATTTTCTATTTAAAACGACATGCACCGTTGGAAATAAGTGTTTAATTTTCTTGCTACATCCTTTTAAAAAGAAAGATAATTTTAAATTCATTTTTAGAATTGCCGATTGTAAAATTTTCATTGATATCACTTTTAGTCAGTACTATTGAGTACTACATTCCATGAAAAGGAGAGCTTCTACTTTTGAGTTTAAAAGGTTTTATAGGCAGTTGGAAAATACGTTTTTCAGAAGCTCTTTGCGTAAAAATAACTTGAAAATTCAAAATTTTATTCCGCTGTAAGTGGTCAGAAAAGGCTTTTAATTTAGCTATATAGCCCTATTTTCATTTTTAGAGACCATTTCGCAACGGAATTTTATTTTTTTATGAAAATAAAAACGCAGTCTTTTGTCGATTTTGCCAGCTGAAACCCTCCTCCACACGCAGTCTTCTTGCTTAGTAGGGGAATGTGGAGCAAAGTGGTAGATAATCTACCAAAGTAGGTAGATGGCCTACTTTTTTCAAAATGAACAAGTTGGAAATTTGTTCTGAAAAGTACTGTACCTATAGAGAGAACTATATTTTACAATAAAATTTGCGTTGAAACATTATTTTTTTATTTTTGGCAGTAAGTTTGTGCCTCAAATAACAAATGGATTTTTTTTTCATGTTTTTTTCCATGGGGCAAAGCAAAAAATGAAATATTTTTCTAATGAAATGTTTTCTATTTGATTATTAAAGATATTTTTTAGCAAATAAACGGGTAAATAAAAGAATGAATAAATGAATGAAAGAATAAACGACAATAAACAAATGAGTGAATAAAAGAGCGAGTGAATAAAAGAAAATCAGTGAATGAATGAATACATAAGGGAATTATTAAATGAAGGAATGTAAATGAAATAATTAATAAATGAATACATGAGTGGTTTGATAAAAGACTGAATAAGTAAACGAAATGAACTATTTCACTCTGCCCCTTCCACTTTGCCTCGCATGGACATGCCTAATTGTACAAAGCATTTACACTACAAATAAGCTCAACTTTAAGCAAATAACTACTGCACTGAATATTAGTAGGTCTTAATTAATATTTCAAACGTAAATAACGAGAACTTTATCATTTAATGATACCAAAAGTATTTTTTGACTTGCAACAAAATATTACAATATGCGTATTCATTTTTGAAAATTGATTGTATTATCATATTCTTTGATTTTCAGAGGAATTTTTTCCTAGACTGGAATAGGCTACATGCGTTACTACATAGTTAAAATATTACTAGATAGGTGGTGGTAAAAGCATAGTAAATATTTCACCATATCACTTTTCCCCGCAATTTCTCTTTGTCCCACATTCCCCTACCTTTTGTTTGCACAAAAGTAAAAACTCTGAATTTTCCATTTGTCAATTGTGCACTGGTTATTTTGAAACAGCCAAAGTACAGGTCCTGACTTACGCGACGGATACGTTCCAAAGCTCATGGAGGGAGTCAAAATTTCGCAATGTAAAAAAGGATGGGTATACGCCTTTTTATTAAACATACACTCAGGGCCGCGCCAAGCCTGATCAGCGCCGTCGTGCAAATGTCTTTTGAGCACCTTTATGCAGTGGCGTTCAAGCAAAATATAGTTAACTCCTGGAGTCAGGTTGGGTAGACAAATGTAATATGGAAAAACATACGTTTGATATTTAATTTAATTAAAGAAAAATAATCTGTAAATTTTCAATTTTGGAACAGTGTACGTTTTTACTTCATATCTCAAAGTTATTTCGAGTATGGGCAGATGTAAGGCAGGGGCGATTGAAATTAACTTCTGGAATCTGACTTTTTCCCTTGGAAACCTTGCATTGAGATGCCGTTAAAAAAGATATAGCCAGTTACAGTTAATCAAAGCATTTTACCCCTATAGTTAAAAAAAAAATCTTGGAATGTGATCGAAATAATTATTGCTTGCTAGTATGTAGCTTAAATTTCTAATATTTAATATACTGTCCACAAAGCAAGATGTCTATTTCTGAACTTCATATTGATCAATACAATTTAGTTTGTTTCTGAAGAAAATGTTTCAAAATATAGAAAATTGTGGAAAAAAAAACACTTTACCGAGATAGTGGGTTTTTGCCAAGTATGCCTGCCCGAGAAAAAAAAACAGGCGGTTTTTTTTAGGCTGGGCCCGGTTTGGCAAACCCTGCCTTTGATATGCTAACACGTTTTTGGGAAAAGAAAATATTTTAAATATCAAAGTTAACTCCACTCTAAATGTCTCCCTAATAGATTAACAATTATTCTACGCCTGTCAAAACACGACAACAGAGTACTGAATAGATTTTTAAATTGAAGTAGAAAATATTTCCCCTTAAAATCTGAAACTAAAATAATTTCCAGTAAAATTTAAAATTCTAAAATACGGAACCATTTTAAAAGGCATTGAATTTTTGATCCAAAACAAATACATATTCTCTCCAAAGATTTTTTTATATTATTATTTAATGCACAAATAGTTAAAGAGATAAAAAGGAGGGAGGAGAATCGAATAATTATGGTCAACGCGTTATTTTTCGGAATTAAAAAATTAACCTAAATTATTGTCTACAATATGTAAATATTGCGCACATACAAATGTGTTTATGAAGCAGTGGAACTACACCGAATTGAAAATCGCAAAGAGACTATGTTTGCACAAATTATAATACAAAATATTCACCGCAAGAATCAAAATGGGGATAAGCAAATTTCTTGCTCCTCGTATGCTCAACCTTGTGTAATATAGACATACTGAAATAATATTCACGGCATCTACATTAAAAAGAAAAATGCTAATGTATGCATTAATTAAGGTCACTTGTTTACAGTGTAAAAGATAGCGCTTTTGAATAGCATGTTTAGACACAACAAGTCAATAATTTTTCCTTTTAGATTCTCAGCGAGACGGATTAATTGTTTCAATGAGCAGCATAATTCCACTGCCTCCATTGGATATAATGAAGAATTTCATTTTACTTTTTGGTTGGAGTTTATTTTCCCTTCATTTGAAGCATTTATGATCGGTAGAGCTCGGCGCCTTCTTGGCTCTGGCCCCGTCGTGCGTCGCACGACTTTGCACATAGGGACGGCGCGGCCCTGTATACTCTTATACGCTATCATTTTAGACACTTGTACAAACCCGTAAAAATCCTTGAAGATTAACATCCGGGCAGAAATTACCAACAGACCCTATTCTATGTTAGAAAGAGTCATGAGAAGTATCAGAAATCTTCATGTTCAGTACATAGACAATAAGGGGCTTCACTTACTTCATGTTTTTTCAAACGCTTTAAAACAAAATTTTCGATGTGTACTAACATTATAAAAAAATACCGAAAACATTTTGATTCAACAGAATGAGTTTAATTGAGTTTTGAAATAAGGAAGTTATTCTTGCCATACCCTGTATTTTCTTTCTGTATGTGAAACTGTATGTGAGATTCAAAACTACGTAGTAAAAAACTTTAGATATGTATCTGACTTGTTAAAAAAGCAAAACTTTCTTATTCATAAAAGTGGGGTTTATTGAATTTTGTAAAAAGGAAGTTATCTTTTCACACCCTAAGCGGTAAGAAAAACTTACCTTTAAAAAAAAAATCCATACGAAAAGGAAAACGACATTCTTTCCAGGTAACAGTAACAAGAATATGAGCTATAAAAGAGAAAAAAGTCAGTGACCCATGAGCACTGCTCATGTGACCAACAAAGCTTCTCCTCAGAATCTCCATGCAGAGCCGAGCATCCCAACAAATGGTTCCCGTGTCCATAATTTCATGTTTCTCCCAAAGCGGACGATTGGGACTCGCAAAAATGCCAATTCGATAGATGGGCGCAAATCTTACCTATATGATTGAAAGTTATCCTAAATTACTATGTACACAATGAATGTATTTTTTTAGCTATCACGAAATGTTTTATCCTCACTTGAAAGTTGATGTTGCTCTTATTTCTCAGATTACCATGAAAACTTATTTTCAATTTTTATATAGAGAGCGAAATTTTCGTTGTCATTGTTACAAATGATCTGTGGTTTGATTTTATTCATTTTTTTTCTTTTAGGGCATACAAAGTATCTCAGGCAGACTACTTTTGAAAAAAGGGTTTTTTGGGTAAAATTCTGTTTTCTCAGTAAAAAATACCTTTATAGATGAACTTGAGCGGCAAAACTTCATCTAAATATAAAATTTCAAGATTACACTAGGTGACAACATTTTACTTTTTTTCTATAACATTGAGAAAAAAAGCTGATTTGTGTCGAGTTGAGCTTGCTGAACATAACTAAGCTAAATTCTTGTAACACGTACCATTTTAAAGTTATAACAAATTTAATTTCCATAAATGGCAAAAAGCTGAAAATTTTGAATCTAATCTAAACATGTTTATCTACTTATAGTTTGAATTTTAATGCAAATATAGTAATAATGTACACTTATACGTACATTGTGAGAATAAACAGCACAGGATTAATCATTGAGTACAAAAAAAAAGCCGCATGTTATGAAAGAAAATGATAAAAAAATTAACTTTCTCTCTTGAATTAGCGACCAACAGTAATCTTCCGGTAAGTTTTTAAACAGTAATTTTTGAATTCCATTTTCTTTGGTAATGTTCTTCTATATGATTAATATGTTGACGAAAGCGTTTATCTTGCTCATGACTAACCATTGCAAAATTAGGAGGGAAAGAATCGAAGTGAGGTTGCAGGAAATGCATCTTCAATGACATTCTGCACCCCATCGTTTCAAATTTTTGCGACAAGTTTTTCACTTAAATTTGGCATTTTTAGTTTTATGACGGACTAAAAATCTTCGAGCTACCTTCTTTAGAGGCAAGCAAGCAGCTAATTCTTTTAGGGTGAGATTTTTACCCGACTGCGCGTGCGCGACACAAAGGAGGGTAATGTGTTTATCAATCTATGTATGTATGTCTGTTCCTATGTGGCGTTCTACAGGCTAAACGCCGTGGCCAATTTTGGTAATTCTTACGTCAATCGATTTGTCTTAACCTTGGGAGTGCCACTAAACACATGACAGTAATCAAAAGTACCATTTCAAAAACCAGTTGTCATTTTGTCAGTTTAGCATCGGCGCACGCTGGGTGTCGCACGCTACCTGCTTGCGACAAATGCAGGTAGTTTTCACAGCCTGAATTTTTTGTTTACCAAGTCTACTAATTGGGGTCTCAGTGGCCGAGTGGTCTAAGCGATTGCTTCTCCCACTTGAGGCGGTGCTCCAAGACACCCTCACTCCGGATGTACTTTCCCCTCTTTCTGGTGTAAATTCTTTCATGCGTTCTTTATATGTATTCTGTACTGTAATAAAAAATATATCATGCGTAACGAAGGCAAGACACTCAGATTGTAGTTCTCATTAAAAAAAAAAAAAACCGTGCAATAAGCACCGAAAGAATGGAAGTCTACTAAATTCGATTTTCATCTCTAACATGTTGCACTTGTTTTTGCCTTGATTCAAGGAACTGACTTTCGCGACGTATTCTTTCTTGAGAGGCATTTTTAGTTTTGCGAGAAAGATTTGATTGACGAAGGTTTCTGATTGTGCGTCATCATGAGTTGTACAGGCTGTTTATATAGCTGTGCTGTGGTTGACGTAAGTTCGCGCATTTTTGCCGAAGGTCAAGCGCATATAGCTTTAAGTCGAGTTAGGTCCCTAGAGGAACTAATTATCAGTAGTTTAGACCACCGCAAAATACTCAATAAACCTCACGATTCAAACAAACTCTCTCAATGAAATGACAAGGTTGCGAAATGTACCGACTTATAATCATAACAACTAAGTCAATGAAAATTAACTAAAAAGTGTAAAATAAAAAATTATTAAATAAAAACAATAAACCTGACTGCGTAAAAACCAAAAAAAAAAAAAAAAAAAAAACTGAAAAGAAAAATGTATAAGCCCAATAATTTAGAATGTATTAAATACTACTGAATAACTACACCGTCGAAATAGTTTTATATCCGTACACAAATAAGACAAATCATAAATTCAAAAGCAGAACAGAAAGATCAACAGTCGGGGCCCATTCCTTTCTGATTCAAGGAACCCCGTAAAATTTGAATGGGCCTCAACTGTTGATCCTTCTATTCTGCTTTTGAATTAATGATTTGTTTTATCTGTGTACGGTTATAAAACTATTTATATGGTATAGTTATTCAGTAGTACTTAATACATTCTAAATTATTGGGCTTATACATTTTTCTTTTTAGTTTTTTTTTTCTTGGTTTTTACGCAGTCAGGTTTTTTGTTTTTGTTTAATAACTTTTTTATCATCAATGTCGTTGTTCTTCATAAGCATTCTTATTTGTTCGCCGACAAAAATGCCTTCTCAAAAATTTAGCCACTCAAAATTCGGGAAAAATACTTTTAAAATACAAAAATCCTTTGCCATTTTCATCCATAGGTTTGACAAAAATTTTCGTCAAACCGAGTTTCATATGTGAGGGTAGAATAATCATTTTCTTGCCAAATAAGATGTAAATAAAAAAAATTAATTGTTGCCACTTCAGAAACTTACAGCAATTCTAATTGAAATAAAGTATTCTATTAACCAATAACTGTTGCAGATGATATTTTTCACAGTATATACTGATTGACTGGGTTATACTTCTAATTTTTGAGATATGTATGGAATAAAAAAATTTTATTATAAGCGAAGGTGAATGAAAATGTTATAAAGGCTATTACCAAGAAACGTGACGTGTTAGACACCCATATCATTTGGGAATTTTGGTTACAATTAAGTAACTCAATGCACGTGATACAATTAATGTTAGAAAAATCGTGTCACCCAGTGTTATTAATTCCCATCATTTAAGATTGATAAGAAATAAAAATACATGAGGTTATACGCTGTAAATAATCTTTATGATCAGTGCTACTAGTGGATATCGGCCATAAAATCTTTATCTTTATTACCGCGTCCTAATCACCATTTCTTTTGTAATGGATATGTTTCGTTTTACCTATTCTAGAAAATCACCAGCCATAACTGACGGATGCAAATTTCTTGACCATTTTCATTCAATTTGTAGAAACAAGAAACCCCAGCGAGTAGGATCCCATCACAATTCGTGATTGTGCAGGCCCGGTTCCTGGGGGTAGTTGACTTAGGCGGCCATCTAGGGCAGCAGATTTTAGGGGCGGCAAATTTCGAAGTTGAATTTTTTTTTTTCTTTTTTAAGCAATGGAATATATGTTTCAGCTCTATAAGATTCACGCTGGGGAAAAAATAATTTAGAGTGAGTATCAGTGCTTGGATATGTAAAACATAGTTCGGAATTCAACTATAAATTCCGTTTTATCTTAGAGACGGCAAATTGCGCGATTTAAAAGTCTTTTGAAAATGTTAATATCCACGTTAATGTTAAAAAATAGAATTTAAAGTGTGTACCGGTGCTTGAACATGCAAAATCCAGTTTGGAATTGAACTAGCAACTCACTTTAATTTTAAGCACTTTACTAAAATTTGATTTTATTAATATATTATTATTTTATGTTATTAATATTATTCAATAGGGGGGGGGGGCTCTTGTCAATATCTCCTAGGGTAGCAGAACTAATAGAGCCGGCCCTGGATTGTGAAAAACATATAATTCAAATGATTTTTTTTTCGACTTATAGACTTTTAGGTATGTTTAAAATAATGCTTCCTATTACTGTTAAAGTAGGGAGTTGAGGTTACTGTGTGTTCATGCTACGCAATATAGACCAAGTATCCTCAGAAGTTCAGAATATTCCATGAGTCCGGGGCCGTTATTACCCGGCGTTCTTCCCTTTCTGGGCGGCTAATCAGTTAGCTAATAAAGAGTACAACATCCCGTGTATACACAGGCAGCACCCCTCCCCCCTACGAAGAGCCCCACTTCCCTTCTGAAAGCCGGGCGTGGGTGGCTGAGCGGAAAAAGTCGCTTAGTCACTCCCGGTGGTTTAGGGGTCAGGATCAAGCGATTGTGACGACATTATTAAGAGTCTCAGTTGTCCGGCGGATTTTACTTGTCAGGACGAATGAACCAACCGTTGCGTCATTTTCGGTTTCTACTCTAATTAATCAATCTGATGGGATTTCAAGTTTTATTCAGTTTTGTTTTCATTAAAAAAAATAATTATCATTATTTTTTCTGTTTTTTTTTTTTTTTTTCCTATTGGGATAGGTTTTAATTCTTCGGGTATTTTTTTCTTCTGTTGAATTTGGTTATTACCAATGATTCAAGAATAAAATGTGATAACTTTCCGTTAATCTCTTAAAACACGAGTTTTTTTTTTTTTTTTTTTTTCGGGAAAACTTGCTGAAAATGGTCAATTTTTTAAATTAATTAATTTATTAATGATTTATTTTTACTTATTTATTTATTTTATTTATTTATTTATTTTATTTATTTATTTATTTTGACTGAAAATGAAGGTATAGGGTAAGGTTTTTTATTCAGCTGCTTTGTATGATAACTATGGAGTTAGGGGGGCGGGAGTCATAACATTATAAAAACTAAGTGTAGACGATTTCGTTGTATGACTGTTTTAAATTTTTAAACATTAAATTCAAATAGTCATACTGACAAGCATAAGAATAGCTAAACGTTCACTCGGCAATAAAAATAGATTTATTACCTTTTCCTCCCTGAAGAACTACTTTACCCAAGACAAGCCAGTAATAATCTAGCCTATCTATTTTTACTAGAAGATAACTCAATCGGGCATTAGAAATGAATTAACGCAAAGCACAAGAATGTCCGTGTACGTCGTGGGAACGTGCAAATTTGCCGCTAACTTTTGAGCTTTTTTTCTTAAAATAACAAAATTGCACAGTTCACTTTTATTTGACGCACATTCAAACATTCATGACGTGTACCTCAAGATTAGATACGCTATTTTGGGGATTTTCTAAAATTGACGGGAATGAAGCTGTTGTACTACGTATAGAAAGGCTACAGTGAAAGCATTGCATCCTTATCTAATGCTACATCACAAGATGACACCTTTGGTCAATTTACTAATCCATAAACATCAAAATCATTCTACATGAGTCCCAAATAAATACGTGAAAGATGTCACTACTGTGAGTCAAGACCATAAGAAATTTACCTTGTCAAGGGCTCATACCAAAACCAAACAACAACAATCATTCGTAATTTTCCAAGTAAATTTAAATTCTTTCAAAGTTTATTATTAAAAAAAAAAGATATGTCTCACTGTTCCCACTTACCAGGGGAATAGAGAGACAAAATTGCATTTCGTTTTTATTATTTTTTTTCCTTGTTTGTGTAAACTCGTAGTTTTTTCTTGATCCACTTTTATAATACCTACTAGTGATAACCGCACGGCTTTGCCCGTAATAGAAAATTAAAAAGTCTTTTGGTTCGCCTGTATATTTACAAATAATGTACGGTGGATTTTCTCGCCAATTGGCTTGCGCCCATGTTACGGTTCCAGGTTATGATAATTTCATAATTTACTCGTCCATCTTATGATAATTTTGCTCGGGAAAATGTTCTTAAAATTAGAATAGAAAAAGAACCACATCAAATTTTCGAAAAATCGCTTCGAGGTGCACACCCCCATGCTACAAAGTAACTTTGTGCCAAATTTCATAAAAATTGTCCGAACGGTCTAGGCGCTATGCACGTCACAGAGATCCTGACAGACAGAGAGACTTTCAGCTTTATTATTAGTAAAGATTACAGTGACAAATATTTGAAAGTACTATTTGAAATAATTTAATTTCTGTGTTTTTTAATGTAAAAAAAATGCAATTGAATTTTCGTGTCTCACTACTTTTATATTAAAAGAATGTGAGGTGGCGCAAAGTAATCCAAGTTGGCTGAAAGATATCCTGTATGACTGTAATAAAGCAAAAATAATGCCCATAGTAGCGGTAGAAATATCCTGTACGTTCCATAAAATAGTTTACTTGTTACGTTCAGTTTTATGTGAATCGTGAAAAAATAGTTCGAAGATGTGCTTGAATCTTCGTGAACTCACATGTTATTTTTATGAAAATATGTAGAATTATTTTACACAGAAAGTAACATATGTTGAGATATTTACAGTTTGTTCCACTTTTCTACGCTACAGGAGGCGTAAAAGCGTTTGTTTATTCTTCCACTTAAAGATGGTGACGAAAAGTGTAAGCTCCTACCTTCCCTTTATCCCACCGAAGTTACAAAATAATTTAAAGTATTTCTCTCGCTTTGAAATGTAACAGACAGAAACAGTTTTCACGGAAAGTTGTTATTTTGTGACATAACTCATTTTAATACATTGTGCAGTCTTAAATTTATGGCTGATTTTTGAACCATTTGATAATATAGTGTTATCACTATAAAAGTTGTGGTCTAAAATGTCTACAGTGGATGATTCTGTTTCCCGGAGGCCCTTTGACAAAGTATAGAAAGCAGTATTTAGTTCTTTTTTCCCGCTTTCACCCCAATGAGGCGAAAGTCGGCTGTCAGCTCCCTTCAGGAGGTCCCCCTAGTTTGTGTCAGTCGTCTGCGCCCCAGGAATAACAATTTTCTTCCCAGAGAAAGATGGATGACCCTAGTTGGTGATGTGGGATTCGAAACTAAAATGGTGCTTTTATGCATCAAGGACGGTTGATTAAACTGAAGTTTATCTAAAGGGTGTTTTTTTTAGTGGTAGAGAACTTTAGGTTCAAATAAAACACAGTTAAAGGTTGTTAATTGCCTTGAATGTTGCTTTATTCGTAAGATGATTCTTTGCCATTTTTATTTAAATATGATTTCTGGCATATGGCCACCTCGGCTGGCTCGGAGAAAGTCTAATCGGAAAGTCCAATTTTCTCACTTTTTGCAGCAATAGAGGCCGTATGTCAGTAATAAGATGGCGAATGTTCTCTTCCAAGACGTCAATCGTCTGTGGCTTATCGGTGTAGACCAGAGACTCCACATAGCCCCACAAAAAGTAGTCCAGCGGTGTTAAATCGCATGATTTTGCAGGCCAATTCACGGGTCCATTACGCGAAATTATTCGTTCACCGAACGTTTCTTTCAATAAATCAATTGTGACGGGCACTGTGTGGCATGTTGCACCGCCTTGTTGTCCATTCATGATGAAATGGCAAACCGAACTGAACACAAAACAAGTGACAGCTATCAAAGTGGCACACATATCAAACAGTGTTGCCAACTTAAAGTTCTATACCTCTAAAAAAACACCCTTTACTTTATCCGGAGAAATGCCTGAAATGCATTATTTTAAAACATATTCAGAGTCGAATAAGTTCCTTTAGTCTCGTCAATATTTCAGGGGTTGAGAGGGGAGGGGGTATCTCGAGAGCTTTTCTGCTATTAATAGTGATTAAAAATTCGTGAGACGAAATATTAGCCTAATAATTACGTAATTTTAGTGCATCAATAAGAAATATTTTTCTTGTAACTCACATTTGTTATTAGGACTTGCTTACATGGAGCTATTCAGAAATTTAATGGTAATGACTGCAAGTTTTAAAAGTTATAACGGTCAAAAGAATGTTCTTGTAAATTTTCTGCAGAAATAGCAACAAAAATAAAGGAAAGTATTTGAATTTTCATAAAATATGAATATCTTGTGTTCTAGTTCAACCTGAAATATTTCACTCCATCAACATTTTTATTCTAATTTGGGATTAATCCAAAAAATATATAGAAAATATTTTGATAGAAAATTTCACGATTTTTCAAGAAAATAAAATAAAGATTTTCCTATTTTTTCCCTTCAAAATATTCAGTTTTTTTTTTTTTTTTTTTTTTTTTTTTAACTCTTAAGATATAAAAATCCGATAATCCAAATAAAAACTGTTGAAAAAATAAAAATTCACGTTTCAGAAGAAGACTTACTATACTGCAAGAAAGAAAATTGATTTCTACGTAAAATTGATTTATAGGGAAGACCGGGGCAGGTTTTCCAACTTTTTTTGTTTTATTTTTTTTTTAGTTTTTTTATTTAAACATTTTGTTAAGTTTTGATTACTCCTTGAATTCTTGTACTTTAGGCTAAGTGTTAACATTACTAAAACATAAAAAATTTTAAAAACTTCAAAGAAATAAATATATATTTGCTACCAAGTCACGTCGGAAAACCAACCCCGTAGCCGGGTCACGTTTTCTAACATATAAAATTGGGTCGGGGCAAGTTTTCCAATTAGTTTAAATGGTCTATAATAAAGGTAAAATAAACATATTCTAACCATATTCGTAAAATTTATATTCTAATTCATTGGTAAGTACAATGGGTACATTCTTAATAATTTATTACATTAAAATGTATTATAACAATAATCAAAGTTATTTATAGTCATCTTCCATATCACTGTGACAGTTAATGCAAACAAACTCAAAGAGCCTTCTGTTATGACGCACGCTACGTGAGCCCATTTCTTGCAACGAATACACTGGATCCACTTTCTTTTGGCTTTGAGTTAGGAAAGGTGTCAAAGCAATATAGGCCAACACAGTCTTCATCTTCTTCCTCACTTGATACTTGGCATATTTAGTTTTATTTTTCTTACGATGGCGAAATGTCTTCTCCCTTTTTTCATCAACAAATAGCTGAGGCTTCACAGTTTGCTTTCCTTTTTCATTTTTCAAAATGACTGTGTTGGACTTTTTCTTTCTTTTTTTTTTTTTTTGCTTCTTGCTCTGTTTGAAAAGCGTTTTTGATATAGGAGTATCCTTAAAATGGCGGATTTTCGTTTTTTCCTCCCCTTGCCTGTGCATTTCCTCGAAGCAGCCTTTTCAAATGGCCTGATTTCTTCGGAGGATGGAAAATACTGTTGAGGCAAAGAACCAGCTATCGACGAGCGAGATGGTTGTGGGTTACGCTCACCTTGAATGTCCTTGGATGTAGAAGGAGCACGTATGGTAGCCTTAAATGTGGTTGACATGGTTCATTGAGAATAATTGAAAAGGAACTATCTGGAAGATTGTCAGAAGTGTTAGTAGTTGAGCATACATTGTTAACTTCGTCTGGAGCCGATCTGTCGGTGAACAAATGGGCCTTCAGTTGGGACCATTTCAACTGCAGCAACTCGCGCTGACGGTACATCAACTTGTGGTATTTGGGTTGTAGAGACTTCTGCTTGAGGTACTTCGGCCTGTGGCATTCCGACTTGAGGGCCATCAGCTTGATGCACTTCGGCTTGTGGTAATTCGTTTCAAGGCATTTCGGCTTGTGGAACTTCGGCCTGAGGCACTTCGACTTGAGGTACTTCAGTTGGAGCCAATTGAACATTAATGAACTTGTGGCGGTAGTTATTTAATGTTCTCATATTTATGTTAAAGTCTATAGAAGCTTTCCTAACACTACATCCATTTTTTATTGCTGCAAGTGCCGCATTTATTTGCGCTTGTGTGTAGTTAGTTCCCTCGGTTTGACTTCTTACGGTAATTGCGCACCATTTTCAGTCCATCTGATATATCACATTGGAGAATGAAATTCAGTTTCAAATGTGACTTGATACTATTTAAAAAAGAAATCGGATCATTTATCCAAAATTTAATTTTAAATATTTATAATTGTGGTTTTATGCCGTAATTATAAACTGTTTTGGCTAAAAATATAAAGTTAAACGGTAAAATAAAAAGAAATAAAACATAAAAAACGTTCATGGAGAGCCCGGGGCACATTTTCCAATTAGAAAATGTGCCCCGTATTGAACTGGAATACGTGCCCCAACGCCATATTTGATCTCTTTTGTAATATTTAACTATGAAAATGAAAACTATTTGCTAAAGCAATCACGCCATCAAAACCGTAATGAAATATAGTTTAAAAATAGGTCTTAACAATGAAACAAAAATAGTATCATAGATGTTTTTTTTTAATGAATATTAAATTCTTGCAAAGTTACTCACCAGAAGAAAACCCGCAAAAGTTGACGTCTCATCAAGACAAAGCCAGCTGATGAACTGAGGACCACGTGGAAGGCGTGCGCAGTGCTGCAGTTTCACACTGTCCGGTAAGAGTCGCTACCTAGCGAGAAACACTTAAACTATGGCGCGTTGGAATATGTGCCCCTATAGAATATCTGCCCCGGTCTCCCCTTCATAAGAAAGTCTTTCTAATGAAGCTTTTAAGAAATTAATCCATCTTTTTGAAGAAAAAAATTATAACAGATCAAATTTTAAATTTTTTAAATTTTCAAAGTTTATCAGAAAAAATGCTAAAAAAATATATATATGGGAATAATGTGTTTGTAATGATACTTGAAATCCAAACATCGTTCGAAAGCATTTTATAATTTGGTTAATAAAGTCCTAATATTTACTAAACTTTTAATTTTTTTTTCTTACTCACAAAAAGTTTGAACTTTGAGATGCTAAACGCATGTTTTTACACAAACTTCTAAGCAAAAATGTTAAAATTGTTGCAATGTTAAACACTTTATCAAATACAGTTAAATTCCGATTATCCGCAACCTTTCACTTTCAATGATAAGTTTTTTTTTTCCGACGATGTAAATTAATGCACACATTTTAAGTTAACAGTTGCAAAATCTATTTTTACACATTTTTACATCTTCCTTCCCCTTCCCTTTCGGTGACATCAGACCGTCCAAGATCAGCGATACCTATCCCCAGTAAACTTTCGATTATCGGCGGAATAAGGTGGTACGGTAGCTGCGGATAAGCGAAAACCGCTGACAATCCAAAAAATAGGTAAAATATGAAACCACAGTATACAATAGCTGAAAATATGAATAACACTCACACATACAATTTAAATTATAGCTGTTGCATTGCATCTACTAACATTGAATGTAAAAAATATGTGTAAAATGTAAAAACGAACAAGAACACAATGACAGTTAAAGTAAAAAAAATGAGAAAATACCTGCGGATAATCCAACTGCAGATGAACTGGAGTTAAATCTAGTTGAAACCTGAATTTTATCTACACAACTTATTGCTTTAGATCTACAATACGAACTGATTTTTAAGTCTAGACTACATACTACTTCAGATCCACAATACTTACTGATTTTTTGATTCATACTAATTAAAGCACGTAAGCAAGTGACCAGACCAGCTTTATTCGAAAGAATTTCCTACGTTTTTGGTGTAACCAAACTTGATCTGTTTAAGTGAATCGGTTTGAGAAATTTGCTCACGTATGTACATAATCCGTTTGCAGTAATGAGAGATTCTTTGTCTGCTTCTACATGAATTTTTACTTACACTGTAATCGTTTTAGCTATAGTTGAAATTTAAGCAAATAATATTGGTTTTTTAAGCTATTGCATACGCTAGCACGTTTTTTCAAAACACATTTTGCAGATTATCTGCGGTTTCGTTTATCCGTGGTTACCGTGCCACCCTATTCCGTGGTTAATCGGGAGTTTGCTGTAGGTTGAACAAATGAAAGTGCATAAAAGCAATGGAAACTATAGACTCAATGAAACACGTCAGTAAAACAGGAACACTTATTTAATGATTTTATCTACAATACAATCACAGAAATGATATGTTGAAAAGGTTTCTCCATCTACTTACATATTTCCAAGTTTTCCATGGATCAAATATGATAGTTGCGGAGCAAATAACTTCGAATGAATTCAGTATGTGGTCAGAAAGTTTAGTCAAAGTCTTATAAGTTTTATTCAAGGAATGTTATGGTAATTTTAAACAGAGGTCATTTAATGGTGACGGTAGAAAAAAAATCAGTCACTTATTTTGTACACAGAAAATGAATCATATTAACCAGGGCTGCATAGTCAAAGTCTGAGTCGAGGAGTCCGAGTTGGACTGATTTTGGGGAAAAAGAGACAGAGTTAGGAGTCAAAAGCTTTAGAACTCCAAGAGTTAGTTATTTTCCTTCCGAGTCCTTCTGCCATGGCTGCGATTTTGGAGTTAGGAGTTGAAGGTTTTAAAGTTCTAGGAGTCGGAGTCCGTATAATTCTTTCCCACTTTCCAGCCCTGAATTCACTTCTTAGTAATTCCATTGCTACATTTTTGAAATTGTTGTAGTATTTAAATGCATTAGAAATGTCACGTGCTGTGCTTTCGCATAACCATTATGTATCAAAGTCTTTCCTTTTTTAAGTGACTTAAATAATAAAAATATGATTTATTCGATTATTAATTTGCAATATCTTAAATAAAAATTATGACAGAATATTTTAGACTTTAATACAATTCGTAAGTTTTTTGTTGTCGTAAAATAAAAGTCAAATAATATTTTTTATTTTAATGAACTGTGTAATCACAAAAAATGAGATTTTTGTGTGAAAATTTTCTTTTTTCTAAAATAGGAATTAAAAGGGTAATAAATGCAAGCGTTGTTTACACTTTTAGCGTGCGCTGTTTTTATTAAACTTTTTTAATTCAAGAGACTAAATGACTGTTATTTTTTTAGAAAATCTTCTCAGAATCACTGTGAATTTGACACACAATACTGTTGTTTTCACTGACCAATGTTGTGATCCACCCTATTTTCATCCATACATTAAAATCAAATTACCCACAGGTTTCTTACTCTTATTTTTAGTATTTGTATTGAGTTTACTTATGACCACATTCAGAGAAATAGTGATACATTTTGAAACAAATATTCGCTTCGCATTATTATTATTAACATGTAATTACATTTTTTACAATTTCGCGTTAAGCGATGATGAAATGAGTTGTATGAATATTTTTAATAAGATCATACGTCTCGTGACGAAACCTGATGATATTGATGTTCAGTTGGTGCACCTACTTATGGATAACATAGTGACTTAACATTTATTATCTTCTTCTAATTATCACTTGTTTATAAGAAGATAAGTCCATGAAGTTTCTCCTAAGAGGTAAAACGTAGAATATATGACGTGTGTGTTACTTGTTATCAAAAACGAAGTTTTCTTGTCAGGCAATCTCCTTGGAAGTTCTAACAATCGCACTGAACACAATATTCTATCTAACAATTTCAGATATCGAGTACTATAGGATTCGTAGTTTTCAGTACTGATATTGACCAACTTCACTGTTAAAACTACGGGTTGCATATGGTACTTTTTAGAGTGAAACGTTGCAGTACTAGCTAGAGTGTCATTTGTCTCCCTTTGGCACCCCAATGCAGGCCCTGACTTCTGAATAGGTCAACTAGGCTGTTGCCAAATGACCCCAAATGTTTAAAATTACTTTAGCCAATGGCTAAGATTGTAAGTTTCGGCAACAGGGAATCCCCAAACAAAAAAGGAGTTTGATCTGGCCTAAGTCTTCCCGAAAAGTTAGTCCGTCCCCCCTTAAAGGTACCATTTGGTTCCGTATGACAACCTATGGCACCTTTAATAAATGCCATACTGTTCCATACGGTACCCTTAATGGTGTCACAGGGAACTAAATGACAACCTTAAGGAGCTGCATCTGATTTTGCAACGTTTCACCTTAAAAAGTGCCATATGCAACCCGCAGTTTTAACAGTGCATGTCACTGAACAAGCAGTATTCAGTACAATCACCACCATCTGTGTTGCTGCATGAGGGGATGTGTGTATGTGGGCATCATGCTGAAAGTTCCTATGCATGAATTGCTAATGGCTGCCATGTTGGTCATGGATGTTATCGCTGATAAGTCCGTTGGTAGATTTGAAGAACCGCCATCTTGTTGGTGTTGTTGCTGTTTCACAGCTGGTTGGCATGGCTTACCATCACGCACCAAAACTGGAACTGCCACCCTCCTTGGGGATGGCAAGGGGTTGACGTCTAGTCCTTTTTCTTGTCGTGCCCGCTTTGTTTTATATCTGTGGTTCTGAAACCATATTTTCACCTGTGTAGGAGTCAAACGAATTATGCTTGCAAGGTGTTCACGCTCTGGAGCTGAGAGGTATCGTTGCTGTCGAAACCTGGAAAATTAAAATGTTGAAGTTTAAGCAACCAATTAATAAGCTAAAAGTATTCTTAATTGTTTAAGTTGATTCATTTTCCTTTGAACAATTGAAAAAAAAAATCGGATTTAAAATTTTCTGTTAAAATTTTGGCACTGAAAATACCCTTCTCGGCTTATTTCTTAAGTTGAAAACTAAAAATTACGTGTTATTGGCAACGAATAAAAACAAACGATGAGTTAAGTTGATGAAATACAACATACTATGGTAAAAACATTTCACAAACATGTTTCGAAACTACTAGAAACACTTAATTTATTTGCTTTAAAATATATATGTAACAAAGCACGCCATTTTCACATATAAATCACGTTGTAAAACTAATTAGTTTAAATATTTATCATTTTCTAGATGTAGTAAGAGTTTATTTACAAAACATATCTTTGACTACAGATTCAATAACACTCTAACTTATTTTTAAAAAAAAACTTTCTATATATATTTTCCTACTAATATATGCAACCATATGTAGCTACAATATGCAAATGGACACCTACTTTTGCACTGAACAAACGTTCATGCTTTTACAATCAATGTCAAACTGTGTTCAAGAAAAGGCAGAGGAGAGCTAGAAGCTGTGTCAAACCTATTTAAAATATCTTTCTGCCATCGGAAAGCGGTAGGTTTTTCTTGCAATGTTTCATTATTATTATTAATGCTTACTTCTGCCTCCTGTTTTGTCTATGTCTAGTGATCAGAGAAGTCTGACTGCGGCAGGAAGGTCTGGATTCGAATACCGGCTTGGGCATGAACGTACTTACTCTCTCCTGTCCTTGTCCTTCCTTTGTGTGAATATGTTGTTATGCTGTGAATGGTTGCCTACCCTATAAACGGGTCCTTGTGGCATGTGTGTGCGTACTATAGAAGTCAGACTTCACACCAAATTAAGGTCCAGTTAGAAAAGTGAAACAGTCCAAATTGCCAGTCTAGTTGCCACACGACAACGACAATGCTCATTTCTGCCTTTTTTAGTTTTTGTGTCATTTTTGCATCCTAAAGTACATAAATTAAAAGTTGCTAATTGAACAAATTTCCATAATTGCAATTTGACCCGATCAGTTTGTTATACAATACTAAAGGATAGATTTGTTGATGCTGCAACACTTCATTTGCTTTTCGATTTAAATATACGTAAGCATTTCAACTGAAGAAAAACATTTCATTTCTTGAAGAATAAAAGCGCTTTGGTAAATATGTTTTTTTAATTTAAAAAACAGAAAAGATCGATACACGGGGTTTTACTCCTAATAAATATCAAATTGCTATCTCCTAAAGCATTTTAATACAATGACATCTTACATTAAGTTTAAAAACGGGCTCAAATTTTGATTTGAAACCTCTCTTTTTTTGAAAAGTAGTATTCATGTAAAATACTACTTTTAAGGTTTTGTCTAAGTGATACCCTACGTTTTTCATGAAACGTTAGTGATTTATAACTACTACCAAAATACTGAAAGCGATCGTAGAAGTACAAATTCAACAATCCTTTCCGTTTTTTCCTTCGCCGCAAAGATTTGACTGTTCATTAATTGGAACACAAAAGGAGGCATAAAAACTTTTATTTTTATTGCCATTTTTCAAAAGATTATCTAATTTCTTGCACTTTTTTTTTACACAATAAGTTTTTACGTTTAGATACCCTAGCTTTAAAACCAAAAGAAAGAGACATAGAAAAGTGAAAGAAAAGGGAAAAAAACCTTAAAAGGAAATTTTTACTTAATTGCACTACAAAGAAATAAATTAGTATCTGCTTGCTAAAATGTAAAAATACCTTTCCCTTTTCAGAACAGCGGTATTACACCCAAACCTGTTTTTGTGCGGTGGATAGGAAACGCATAAAAAATCGCATTAAAAAAGTCGTTCGTTTTAAAGATAACTTCGTCTATTTTGAAGATAACTTTGTCCGTTTTATAAATAATTTCGTCAATTGAGTCCCAATCTCATTGAAATTTTCATATACCGCACAAAAAAAAAAGAAAAAAAATCGCACAAAAAAGAACCTAAAAAATAGTAAAGTAAGTCAAAGGTATTTATTTATCTTATCCTGCAAAAACAGGTTTGGGTGTACTTTATTTCATAATTATGACTTTTATTTCAATCATTGGATGACGTTAAAATTATCATGTAAGAGTTTTAAAATCAAAATGCATTCCAATTATTTCTTTAATTGCATTTCAACATAATAATGCTTTGTTTCCAAAATACGAATTCTTGAAGATTAGATATACAATTTATGTTCTTTTAAAGAGAGATTTTTGAATCACTAACAGCAATTGAAGAGCTTTCAAACTAAAGGTATTATACATAATTGCTTTTATGCTGATTTTATTATTTATATAAAAAAATTTTGGGTTAATCTGTAGTAGAATTACACTTTTCCAGACATTAACTAAAATTGGGTGTCCGAGCAAAAGCCAAGCGTACCAAATGCAGCCATAATATAATTTTATCCTGTCTTCAGGCTATAGTGTGGCATCACTGTGGTTTTGCAATCTTTTTACCAAGAATCAGGAACGAAATTTTTTATATATAAGCTCGATCCAAATATTTTTTTGAAAATAAGAATCAATTTAGAAATAAGTAGAATCAATTTTTAATTTAGAATTTGAAAGTGAAATTCTTAAATAAATTAAAAGGGGAAAAAAGTTGCTTGAAAAATCTGTGAAGGAGAAAAAGAAAATTACATTTAAAATAATAAAATTATTTAAAACAAAAAAAAAACCTAAAGCGACGCAAAATAACCCTTATAAATAGCCAACGAAGCATTAAAAATACTTCTAAGCTTTAACTCGCGAAAACATAAACAAATAAACAAAAAATAAATACTAATTGAAAGAAAATTTAAAAAATCATGTTTTCTTAAAGAAATGATATTTTTCCTGAAGTGAATCATAAATCTTAAAAGAAAGCAAGCTGTTCTTCTAGAACTAACCGAATCTACTTTCCGTATTTCAAAATTGATTTTCTAAAATCAGCCATACCTCTTTTTCTGGATTATATCATGCACCTTCAAATATCTTTTGTTTTCAGGGAGCAAAGCAATTAAAAAAGTAAATAAAATTTGCTTGAAAGAAATTTAGAAATTTGAATTTTACTGGATAATAGGCTAAAAACGAAACGAATAAAATGTTCTATTAAGTTAACATTAAACAAATGTCAAAACTCGCATAAATTAAGCAAATAGAGATTTTAAAAAGGCATCTTTTTAAGAGAAGCCAAATAACTACCTTCTTTCAAGCTCATATGTCTGTGCTTTCGAGAAGAGTACTCTTCTTTTGCGTTTCTTCAGCGGTTGCCCTCCGTTTTCACCCGAAGTAGAACTGGTCGGAGTGTTATTTGCACAACCAACGCTACCACCACAGTTAATGGTCATCGCCTTAGAACTAACAGTGGCAGTGACCTGCTGGGAAGAAGTGACCTCGTCAGAATCCGAATCTGCGTGTGCACTGGTGGTACGCCGCCGATTTCCCTCGCTGTCCTCGTCGATATCGCAGTCATCAAGGTCTTCCAGGTCTTCTTCTTCCTCTTCTTCGATGTCTTCTGCCTCTTGATCTTCGTGCTCGCCATCAGTACTCCGCGTGAGTTCGTGGTGGCCCAGGAAGGTGGAAGAATCAACTCCGCTTAGGCAAGAGGGGTCGAGCGTCATCGGGGCGAATGCTGGAAAGAATCAATTTTAGTTGAGAAGCAGTATAAAAATATATAAAATGTGAAAAAGCTATTTTTATTTATTTAAAAAATGAAATGCTGGTGCTCTAGATCAGTGATTCGTAACTTGTGGTCCTCGAGCAATTTTCAAGTGGTCCACGAACAGTTTGGGAAATTTAATCAACATTACTTTTGTACTCGTAATTCAATTTATTAAAGAAAACGTTTGGATTCATCTCATTTCACCAAATATAATTATTGTGCAAATATTATTTCTATCGTATGTGGTCCGTTCATATTTCGGAAGGGTACCCAGTGATCCTCAGTAGTGAACAGGTTTAGAACTACTGATCTACATTATTACTTTTGCGCCATCTTCAGATTCTAATGAGAAAATTTCAAGCCAAAAATTTATGCCTAAGGATTTGGGTATAAATTTGGATCCAAATCGACCTTTTTTTTTTCCAAATCGATTCGGTGATACTACCAGTTTCTTTTTTCTGAATCAAATGCGGAATTCGAAGCTAAATAGAGTTTATCAAACCCTGATTCTATGTTAGCAGCAAGCATCTTGCGCACAACACCCTCTCTCGCCTTCATAATGGATTTTATCTCATTTCTTAGGAAAAACCCTCAGTAAATAGATTTTATAAGGCACTTTCGTAGGATCTTTCCTTTAGTTTTTGAATTTTTCCCCTAGTTTTTTCTGTCATTAGAAAGTTCTTTCAGAAATTGGAATATTTTTCGGATACAAACTACCATTTGAGGGGGTTCATATAGAGGTTTGGGTATGAAAAATTTCTGAAACTGCTTGGGTCTCAATGAAAAACTCCAAATCAGCAAGGAATAAGACCCTTTACAGGGCGCAAACGTTACTAGTACTTTTAATGTGAGCAATGGAGGGAGTAGTATTTCAAATATTTATCTTCAAATATTTATGTTCATTTGAGAAGATTACTGAAATATTTTGCATTTTATTCATAACTAGTGGTACCCGCACGGTTTTGCCCGTAGTAGAAAATTAAAAGGTCTTTAGGTTCGCGTGTATATTTACAAATAATGTATGATGAATTTCTCGCCAATTGGCTTGCCCATGTTACTGTTCCACGTTATGATGACTTTGTAATTTACTCGTCCATCTTATGACAATTTTGCTCTGGAAAATGTTCTTAAAACTGGAATATAAAAAGAACAAAATCGAATTTTCAAAAAATCGCTTCGAGGTGCACACCCCCATGCTACAAACTAATTCTGTGTCAAATTTCATGAAAATCGCCCGAACGATCTAGGCGCTATGCGCGTCACAGAGATCCTGACAGACAGAGAGAGAGATCCGGACAGAGAGACTTTCAGCTTTATTATTAGTAAAGAAGCATTTGAACACAATGAATGGATGATCGTGTCGACGGTTTACAGGGAGTCATCACTCTCGTGACCCTCTCCTGTATCGCCTCTGCTTAGTGTTCATACATGACTTGAGACCCTTTCTGTTGAGCACATTTCAGGTGTTCCATTGTAATTAAAAATTCCTATTTGCAACATTTTCTTGACAATTTGCACTTTATTTAAGGTGCTTTTACTTTTAATTTATGTTTTTAAACTTATTTCGTAAAATAGGCTACCTTGGGTTTAACTTTTTCATTCAGTCAATTAGATTTTTCACCTATTCCATAATGTGTTACGTAACCATTCTCAAATTCTACTTGTTCATTGAGATTTTTTCCCTGACCCTAGAATATTTAGTGGTTACTTAGAATTTCCTCTTGAATTATTTCAATAGAATATTTAACTCGGTAGTTAGTTTTTTCTCTGTCAAAATAATTCCCTCTGCGTCAACCTTTTTTTGACTTAGTTCCCCCGGGCTTTGTAGCTCTTATCTGACTTTTGTTAAAATAAGATCTTATTCTCCTCTACCTGAAATTCATCTTACATGTGAGCGACTTTTAGTGCCATTGGGGTAGCTTCCGAAATTTTAAAACTGTTTTTTTTTCTGAAAGAGCATGCTTAAAAATATAGGATCTGACCATTTTTTTTAAATATTTTGACTAAGTTTAATTTTTTAAAAAAATATTTTATTCGGTGCTCTTTCATTGTTTACGCTTCTGCCGATGACATCACAAATGATGAAATGCCATTCACTGATGCCATTCAGAAGAGCACCATATTTAATTCGCATCTTTACTCACGTGTACTGGCAAACGATATGTTTGATAGCCAGCGTAGAGCGCAATATTTAATTCGCTGCTTGATTATCATAACGTGGAAATGCGGTAGTCAGATGCGCTAAAGTACATCATTTGTGACGTCATAAAGACCATGCCTTGTTTTCAAAATTGGACGTTCTAAAAAATTAATAAAAAACTAAACGTTGGGAAAATGAAAGTTTTTCTCGCTCCATGTTATTTATTAATTTATTTTTTATTTATTTATTTTATTTATGTATTTATTTATTTATTTATCTTTGCTTATTCTATCCATTTCTGTGACTAAAACTAGTATTTTTAGACTGAAGGAAACAACCCCATTGTATGAATAACTATGGGCTAAATTAATGTCGTGCACATGTAAAAAATTCATTTTTTACTTTTAAAATGAAAGTTATACTCAAATTAAAGTGAGTTTTTCAATATTAAAGTTAATGCATGCAATTTTTAACCGTACTTTGTCGCTACGTTAGAGATATAAATTATGAAAATCAGATACTCCCTGCTATAAGCGTGCTTTGCCTCCTGTTATAAATGTCACCATTTTCAGACAATGTTTTGACAGAAAATGAACACAGAAATGTGGATCAAGCTTTCTTTCAACTTTTAAACAAATTATTGCATTTTTTAAAAATGCAAAATTTATTTATCAAACTTTATATACGCAAAAATTTATATACACATATACGTATAAAGGTAACTGAAACAAAAGTTCTGATAATATAAAAGTGCAAAGATTTTTAAGTAATCGAAGCGAAATATAGACTGATGAATTAAAATAAAAGTAGCGACAATGAAAACAATGAAACAAAATTGCATATTTGGAGTAATGGAGAGAAAATTCATAAAATGAAGCAGTATGATAATAACTTAATGGTGAATATACAGTCGAACCTCCATATATCGAACTTCCACATATCAAAATTTTCTATACATAGAAATCCCAACAAATTTCTATGTTCATTACATAGAAAAATTGTTTCTATATATCGAAAAAATCTGTACATATCGAAAAAAATTTCGAGACATTCGTAGATTTTTTTTTTCCACTTCAGATTGTTTGTCTCATGGAAAAATGAAGGTTAGGGGAGAAAATTATGTTTATTGAAGTTATGTCTACGAAACTCATAAAGAATTTGGGGTTGTGGGGTGTGTAGATAGGTCGTTGTTTCGTTCTGGAGTTCTTACATTCCCTCAAGTTTATTTCAAATATCTTAGATGTAACCACTAAAATTGTAAAATCAGTTTCAAGCTAGCCCTTTTGTCTGTTGATTATCATTCCTAATCTTTTTTGGCTGAAGTAAAAATTATTCAAGTTAAGCAGATTGATTTTTTACTTCTCTCGCGATTACATCGTCAAAACGAAAATCCCCTACTGTTGCGGATCAAGTTGAATTGCCGAAGAATGAAGATGTTTGACGGCGCAAAAATGTAATTTCTGTTATTTTTTTCATTATTAACTTTCATTTAATCCGATGCTCGTGTAAATTAGAAATCAGGTTTCATACACGAAAATTGAGATAGGGATGAGCTTTAATTTTATTGTTTTAGGAGATTTTTAGGATAAAATAAGATCATTTCTATAGATTGAAGTTTCTATGTATCAAATTTTTTTTCCGGTAATTTGCTACTTCAATACATGGATCTCCGACTGCAAATGCGCCAAGCACGGATAAAGACATTTACAGAGCTTATTTAGCATACTTTGAGGGATACACATAAAAAAAAAATAGTTGGATATTCAGCAAACAGATTAATGACAGTAAATCTAAAGTATTTTTTCTGCATTTCAACTTTCACCGCCCACATTTTTTCTTCACATTAGCTAAATATTCCACCTAATCATCTGTTTTTCAATTTGCACGGAATCAAGCAGTGATCACTCAATGCACTCTGAAAGCGTTTCCCTGACGAAACCAACCCCACCTTTTAAGTCTTTCAAGGTCGAAAGGAAACTGAATCCATTTTACCTTGCCCCTTAATGGTAATCGTGATGTCCGTTTAATGCTTGCCTCGCGTGCCCAGTTTTCTATTAGTCGTGTGCCGGCGAAGTGAGCACGAAGTTTGGCAAGTGGCTTCGTGAGGATTTGCTACAAAGCGCGTTTTATCGAGAGGGTCGGAGGTGTTAAATCGAGGGCAATTAGCTGTCGCCACTCGACGAAATTCTATACTACATGAGAAGTCGTTTTACTAAATAGCCATCTATTATTCTAGTTTGTTGTAGTTTTTGTGAAAATAATTAGGTAGTTAAATAATACAGAATTGTTGATTTTAAGCAATCCTCTGATTAATTCTAGGAACTACGTAAAATAAAATATGGTGTGCGAAAGGAAATGGTCATTTTTTACCAGTCGATTAATTACCATAACAGCGTAATCATAAAAATTGCGAGAGAAAAAGCTCTTTCTATTATCTAACTTCAAGGCTCAATGTTATTCAAAATAACAAAACCCTTTGAAGGACCTTTGTACAGCGAAGTAACTGTGTGAAATTCAACGTTTATAAAGCAAAAATTAGCAATTGATTGCAAAAATTTGGCTGCAGATTTACTTGTTATTGGTTGTTTTGTTAATTCCCAATTTGTAATATTTATGCTGTGTCTTGTTCTATCTCGTTACTTTTCTTGGATGACTTTCTATAACAACGCTCACACTTTTAGCACAAAAAGAGAGTTTTCTTGAAACCCCAAAACGAGTGTCAATTCGCTAATTTTTGGTTTATGAACGTTGTATTTAATTCTGTTATTCTTCGCAATTCTGTTCTTCTTTTCTTTATTACTGCTGAGAATTAGACTCACTTACATGTGAATTCATGTGAATTTTTCCAGCGGTTATGCAGGAAATACTGTACACGTGATCAGGGGACTTTCTGCCAATAATGGAAAACGTAGTTCCCTAGAATTAGTTTTACCTGTTTCGTTTCTTTGCTCTCTGCTATAAGAAGCTTAATTAATTTGGCTGGAAATCATCCAACTTTTTTCATCGACAAGTTTTACTGATGAAACCAAACAATCCACCACTTTGCTCATTTTACTCTTTCCACAAAATCAAGTCGAATAGGGCTTTGAATCAATCTTAAAATTAATTCCTTTCAGTGACACACACACACAACAATACTTTTTTAAAAGAAACTTCCAATTTCGAAACGCTTACTTTTCAGTTATTTTACGGTGAAATAAGCGTGCTTAGCAAAAGAATAGTTGCATTCAGTTTTTATTTTCAGTAATAATGGAGTAAAAAATTAATATCTTTTTAAAATGAAATTATAATCTGATGCAAACTGTTTCCTACTAATAATGTCTAATTATTTACTAAAAAATCACTTGTGGGAAAAATACTTTTTTAAAGAATTTTCAATGCATGTAATTTTTATTTTCAGTTGCCTGACAGGGAAAATCATATGAGATTGCAACCGCATTTCTCTATTTACAGAGCTCTCAGATAAAGTAATAAATTAAAAACAGAGAAACTGTTTTCTCCTATTTAGTAATTGAAACAACTTTTTGCTCGAAGAGTCAACTGCATTTAAATATGCAATTTCGGCGATAGCATATGAAACTGAATAATTTATTCAAATTTACAGACACGTTCTCTTGATTTATGACTCATCACTACCTTTGACTTCAGAATGTTGAAGTAAATTTTGCAAGAAAGTATTAGCTAAACTAAAAATCAATAGAAATGTTTAGAATCACAAAGCAAAATTTAAATTCGGGAGACGTAAAATGGGAGTTTCACCGTATTTTCATAGAAGATACTCAAAATTTTGTTAAAAACCGTACCTACTCCACTAAGTTCAGTTGAGCAATGAGCATATTCAATTTCTCGCCCCTCGTTGGCGTGGAATACTATTTATATTATGGGCAATTAAATGTCTTCTTTTATTTAAACACGTATTGGATTTATTTACTGAAGTCTAGAATTATTTATTTATGGAATTTCCTGAGTGAAAAGGAAGAACAGTATATGTACTGCCGAAGCTAGTACCTTACTGTATTAGCTACACTTATTATTGCATTTAAAATAACAAAAAAAAATGACTCAGTGAAGAGTGATAAATGAATGTTTAAAGTCTTTGGTCACGGACTCTGTAATCCCATTGCACGAACCGCTTCATGAATAGACCGGTGAGCAGAGGGAGGGTCATTTTTCGACATGGCTCCGTGGTCCACGGTGGCAAAACTCCGCAAAGCTGGTTACAGATTATTGGCTTTTGTCCCTGGGCCCCCACTAATGAGATCAATAAATAAAGAAGTGTGAATAGTGCCAGGAGAATAGAACTTCGGTCGTTCAAAACTTACCCCACTTCATATTCACACATTTAGCATGTATAAATAGAAACGTTTTGGCTGTGCCTGTTTGTTCCCATTTTGGAAATTGTGTTCAACTTAAGGGTCATTCTTCAAAAAGTGTACCTTTTCCGTCACACGTCTTTTACTGTAAAAACTTTAAGGAACATTTCACTTAACAATGCTTTTTAATTTCATCAAAAATATATCGATTTAAACCTGCCAACAATTTTTTAATAATTTTCATTTAAATATATTTTTGGTTTACAACATGTGCATTCTCACCTCCGTGGCATGTCACACACCTGGTGTCTGTTTATGTTGCTTAATAAATTGTTTAATTAAAGGTATATACTTATTTGTTTCTTATTCCTTTCACAAGTGTCTCAAATACTAATTGTTTAAGTATATTGAATTGCTTAATATTGCGTTTTAGTTCGTCTTAGTAGAATAAGGAATCATGTCACACAATAAATTCTCACTTCCGTTAACTAAACACAAAACGCTATTGCTCAATAACACGTGGCAGTAATGACATCACATTTTATTTTCCGTGATACAAGGGAGCCCCATGTTTATTTTCAACTATAAAGAAGTTGTGAGATTTTTGTCGAAAAACAGGAAGATAGATTTTGTTTGAAAAAGTAAGTGTGGTTATTGTGAGCTCTCACCTCCGTGAAATTGAATTTCGGGGAAGTAAATTAATGTAAAAAAATAAATGAACATGTTTTCATATGTTTAACATGTGCAGATTGTAGCAACGAAGAAAAAAATATTTCCCTGAAAAACGTATCCATTAGGCCTATATTAATGGAAAATTCCTCACCTCCGTGATAGACCTTATCAATGTCATTATTTCTGAGGTGAAAATAAATGATGGAGGGGAAATACATCAATAATAGGCATTCTACCAAAATTATAAATTGCCAGTATGTTCTCAAATTTACTAAATACTATTTTTAACACACATTTGAACTAAAAGGATACCAAAAAATTAAGCCGTGCTTTAATTAAAAGATCTTAATATTAGATTCCCACTAATCATTGAAATAGCTCATTATTTGCACAATTAACAATACTACTAATCTGATATTAAATTGGCCTCGATTTTTAAACGTTAACAGTTTTTTTTCTTTTTTTTATTTCCGTGAACAAGGCATTTTTTTAATTTATGAGTAAAATAATTGGAACTTAGCTGGGCCAGTGTTTATGGTTACATATAGTAACACTTTCTTGTAAGAATGAAAAAAAAAGAAACAAAAGGTTTCGAAATTAAAAATATTTGCGTTCAAAAGTTATGTTTTCAGGAGAATGAGGCCCTTAAGTGATATGAGTACTTAATGAATTATGAAATAGACGTAAAACAAAAATTACAGAATGCTTGAATTATTGGTGACACGAGCTACAACGTTAACAGAGAAAACAGGTCGTCAATTCCATTGCTAGAAACAACAAATTTTGTGACTATTACGTTCTTCTTTTTCTTTATTTTCGCTCATACTCTCGTTTATAGCATAATTTTTGAAATTTTTAGGGCAATGTTTGAGATTTCGGGATGTTCACGTTTCACATTATAAATATTTTCCTTGATTTCGGATCATTTTAAATTTTATAAGTATTGTTCTAAAGATTTTCTCCCCCACCCTATTTTTTACCCAATTTAAAAAATCGCTCTTTCATGGAAAAAGAATACAATTATAAACTGCAAAAATTAATAAAAATTTTAAATACTTGAAGCTGCTACTAGTAACATGATAAACATTTTTTCTCAGTGTTTCCCCAAGCTTAAGAACGATGCATAAAACCTGGTAAAACTTTAATTATTAAGCAATATCAATTTTGATTAAATTAATCAATTAATCTTTGAGAGCATGTTGGTGTGTGGAAATGTGAGTGTTCTTTATACAAATCCACAGTTTAGGTGGATCTTTCCCGAATTTGGCCCAGAATTTCTCTGATGCTCAGGAATTCACATAGGAGAGCTTTTGGAATTTTAAAAAATATAAAGAAATCTAAATTCAACTTTTAGGTATAAAATTGTTCTTTACACGTGGAAGACAAATTTTACGCTATTCGTTTTTCTTTTAAGCCTGATTGTTGAACATGTATCACTTAACATAACTTTTATTTTCGAGGTAAACCGTGCAACGCCAGGCAACGCAGCTAGTCTGATGTGAAAAAGAAATTTCTTATCGCATTCTCAACAGTTTTGTTGCTTTTCCAGATAATTTCAGATCAAATTTCAAAAAACACGCTATGCAATAAAAATGTTTCTCCTTTCTGATGTCCTAATTTTTGGAACATATGAGAAAAAAACGTGTTTAAATATCACTCCATTTGTCATTCCCACTTTTAAATATCGACTGAGTTTTTATTGTTTTATCACCTCCTTTTTCTTTAACCACTTAAACCGTTTGTCCGTATCCGACACATGCGAAAATTACCAGTTATCTGTCATATGCCCGTGTTTCACTCGTGCTATCTTATATCTTGCAATATTTCATTTCATACCCATCTGCCGAAAAATATATAGGGTGAATTATAAATAAACTTATTTACCACTAATGGTACCAGTATGGATTTGCTCGTAGTAGAAAATTTAAAGGTCATTTGGTTTGCCTGAATATTTACAAATATGGATAGTGAATTTCTCGCCAATTTGCCATGCTCATTTGCTCACCCACGTTATGGTAATTGCTTGTCCATGTTTTTTCTCGTCTATGCTACGATAATTTTCTCGGTAGAATTTTCCTTAAATTGGAATAGAAAAAGAAAAAATCGAATTTCCTAAAAATCGCTTCGAGGTGCTCACCACTATGCTACGAGCTAATTCTATGCCAAATTTCATGAAAATCGGTCGAACGGTCTAGACGCTATGCGCATAACAGACATCCAAACAGAGATCCAGAGAGACAGAGATCCAGATATAAAGAGACACAGACTTTCAGCTTTATTGTTATTAAAGATTGAGAATTCCTACATGAAGAATTTCTTTTGTGTAAACTATGTTTTCTTGGGTAAAACAGTTCCTTGCTGAGGGAAAGGTGGTACAGTGAAATCCCGTTACAACGGACTTCAAGGGACCCCATAATTTGTTCGTTATAACAGGAATTCCTTTGTAATGAAATCCAAACAATGCGTTAAGTCGGGACTTAAAGTGTATTTGTAAAAAAACGGATGCTTCGTTGCTTCGGTATTTGTTGTAACGGGATTTCACTGTACATCAATTTTTATTGCCTAACTGAATTTTTAGCCATTCTTAAACTTGTTCAAAGAACAATTTGAATAAATATTTTGAAATTTTAAATGAACATGTAATAAAATCTTTTGAATTGTTGGTATATAATATTTTTGCCCTCCCCTCTTCTACGCACACAACTGAAACCGTAAAGAAATAAGTTTCGCTGCACCTCTTTCTTTTCTGTTTTTTAAAAAAATCGATATTTTTTTATCCGTTTAAATAAACACTTTTTTTTAAAACGTGTTTCAAGGGGGGTAAATGTGATATTTTCGTTCAGAACTTCCGGATCGTCCGAGATCTACGTAAGTGAGCCGCAAGAGTTCTTCAAATCCTCCTTTCATTTTCAACGAGCATGGAATGGCAACTCTGCGGCTCAGCCCCGGTCCAATCTGCTCCTTGATTCTATGGCCACGCCCCGAAGAAAACTAAGACGCAATCAAATTGCTACGCCCTTTTGGTTCGCGCCTTATTGTGATTTAATAAGGGAAAAAATGTTTTTCAAGTAATCGCCCATTACTGTAATATAAACACAATGTTTATTATACTGACGATTATTTTTGATTAAAACACATTCTCATCAGCAGATACAACTATAACCATGGTCTATTCGAGGCTATCGGCCAGTTTAAATCTCTCTAATGCTGAATAACTAAACTATTAAATTAAATATTAATGTGAAAAGTATCCAAACGTAAATTCTGTTATTTTTACAGGTACAACGGGTTTCTTGTAAATTTGAAACATGTGATGTCTCTTATTTTTCAAAAAAATAATTCCGTAAAACATTAGGGATGTCCATAAACGATGTCACGCTTTCTTCAACATATTTGATCTCTCTCCCTTCTTATCACAAAATGCCACACGTAACCTACCCCTCTTCCCTCTCTTGTCACCTGTCACGCTATGAGTATCCGTTTAATTCAATGTTTAAGAATCGAAAAAGGTTATGCGTCGATCCACTTTCAAAACACAAGAGTTACGTAGGGGTGACCGAGGCAAGATGACGAGCCGGGCAAGATGATGAATGTCTTAATTTATGCGTTTTCCTCTAGGAAGCAGCATCAGCTGGATACTACTGGCTCTTCTATCGGCTGTTCGTTCAGCAATAGTATAAAGATGCTGAAATTATCATATTTATGTTAGTTCTGAAGCTCTGATTGTTTACTGCTGCTACGTTATAACTTTTATGCATGTGTAAATAAGCTCTACTTAAGATACAGGAATGATAGATTGTTTCTCTTTAGTATTTATGAGTAACTTAGTTTATATACTGCCTATTACCATGAATAAACGTTAATTAATCGCCTTCCTTTATGGCAATGAAGACGCATCCTTTCAAACAGGCAGTTCGGGGAACGATGACGGGCCGAAACACGGGGCAAGATGACAGTACTTCTTCGTTACAAGTCCTGCTTATAAAGAGGAATATTGTGTCCCTCCAACAGAAGAATGGTTCTAATGCTGCAGTGCCAAGAGTGGTGGCGTGAGGAATGTTCCGATTATGAGAATGGCCTTTTTATTTGTGACTATTGTTAGCTGCACAATTAAACACTACAACGTAACTGTGCAAATCATTACGCTTAGTTTAATGCTTTGTAAGATGTAAAAACACAGTAAAAATTTGTTAAAATATGTAGTATATTGAAAAAATAAATTGTGTTCAACCTTTTCCAGTGTTGTCATCTTGCCCGAGGCCAAAGTCATCTTGCCCCAGAACTGTGGCAAGATGACGTTTTGTTAAGGTTATGAAAAAATAAAAATATCCTTCATTTATTTCATTTGAAAAATTAATTGGTACTATATTTAATACTACCATGGACCACTGTAATAGCTCATGTAAAGGAAATTTTACTATCCTTAAAAATAAATTAATAAATAACAAAAATAGTTAGCGTAGTCATCTTGCCCCGGTTTCCCCTATACAAACCGTGCTGCTTGCATTATTAAAAGAATGTAAACAATTGCTTGTACTCGTACTAGATAATACAAAAGTACTTGTTTCGTACCGAAACGAAATTTTTTCAGTATTTTCTCTGTATAGTCATAATAAATAAATTTTTCATATAGTGAATATGAACTTGACTATTTACGTAACAATAAAATTATTGCAAAACTAAATAAAAAGTTAGAAAGTGACCTGGTTTTGTACCAGGTCCGAGTACAAGCAATTGTTTACGTTATTTTAACAATGCAAGCAACACAGTGCGTAGTTCATTGTACACATTATTCCTCTTGTGTTTTGAATGTGGATTGACACATAACCGTTATCGATTCTCAAACGTTGCACGCTTAAAGAAAAGCATGCTTAAGCTTATACTGACTGCATTTTTTTTTTTTTTTTTTTCAAAATTTACGCAATCTTTTTAATAGAATTAAAAGTTATCTTACATTTTTCTTATTTGCAAAGCAACCCACAAAGTTTCCTTCACTGCCTTCTGTTTGAGCTGATGTAGGGGTCTTTTTTAAAAAAATAATGGCAGATTGAACACATTTCTTTTATATCAAAACAGGGGAAAATCTGTACTTTAATCAAGATTTTAAAACATACTCGAATCAAGAAAAATAATTTTCCTCTGATAAATCTAGAATTCGACTACTGGAGGATCGTTGTCAGGTGCTACGAAATCAAAACAAGTTCACATTATGAAAGTTTTCGATTTCATTTCAATGTGTTTCTTTTTCTTTTTTTTCTCTTTGTCCTTTGCTATTTAGAAAGAAGCAAAATAGGTCCATTAGAAAGTTTTTTTTCATTCCTTTTCTTCATATTATTGTTATTATTTAGTATATTTTCAATCGAAAAAGTTTATATATATAATATATAAATATTATATATAAATATTGTTTATAAATATTTTATCTTATTTTAGGGTTTTTTTTTTTTTTCAAATCGGGAACCGGGGGTTTTCCACGCATGTCTTTTCCTAAGTTTTTTAACGATTAGCAATTCAAATTTTATTCTTCGACAAACAGTATTAATTGTTCTCAAAAATTTTAAGACTTTTTTAAATTAAAAAGAGCTTTACCTTCGTATAAAACTTGATTTTGAAGTAAAGTTTCTGCAAATAAAATATAAAATAAATGAACAAAATCCGGAATGTGACGGCACATAGCATTGGTTGATTTGACGTGCAATGATCTCTAGCTAAGTTATTTAATAATGTAATAAAATGTTTGTTTGCTTCGATGTAACACGTTAAAACTATCAAACTTTTCGTAATCATTCTCTTACTACAAACATTAGTGTTAATGATACGAAGTGCAACTGAAATTTCTACAAGAATACGTAGTAGTTGAACAGGACACTCTTTATCTGTTAACAAGCTCAAATACTATAATCTTTTTCACCACTTGAGGAATTGTTGTCATTAGATAAGCTGAAGGGTTTTAACAATGATTGACAATTGCTCGACAACTCTGATTTTTTTTTTTTTTTTTTTTTTTTTTTTTTTTTTTGAGGAAATCTGAACATACATGATAGTCAGATTTTTTTTTTTCACTTTAAAACGGAGGACATTTTTATTCAAGTCAAGAAACAATTTTTTGAATACACTATCACAAAAGTTAAATAATAGAAGAAATTTTGTAGTAAAGCATAATTACATCGCAACACAGTCAAAACTAAATTATTCAAATAAATATTTTAAACATTTTTATAATTTAGAGCACGCTCCTTACGTCATCAACAATGAAACTCGAGCCACAGCATGATAATTTGATAATATTTTTTGGTAATGTTTGACATGCGGGGAAATGCTTTATTTTGACAAGGCTGAACTGGATCCGTTCACTTAACTGTTTTACTGGTAAGACTGTCATTTTAGGAGAATGAAGAAACGAAAAAGTGGTCAATAATGAACGCTGGATCTACTGGAGTCTAGGGTTTTAGTCCACTGGAGTTAGGGTTTAAATTCCAAGTATCAAAATATCACCAAACAGGCAATGACTTCGTTCAAATGTAGAAACAATTTTCACCCGTCATACCTTGACAGGCGATTTTCTAATAAGATAAGAATATTCGTGTCAGCTGATGTGGAGGTTGATCTGTCAGTCTCTCTGCAAATTCCCCGTAACAGATTTTGACAAAATAAAGTGGATACCCCAAATACCGATTACCCCGCATTATCCGGCATGCCGCAAAATTCGGGGGTCACCAGATTTTTAATAACACTTTCCCGGTTCTTTCCGGCATGCCGGAAAAATCGAGGTTAGGGGGAAAAAATTAATACTATAATGTTCAGCTAAAAAATAAATACAAGTTCTACTCATATCTTATTGGTATTAATAAACAGTTTAATTTTGTAAAAATATTTACTAACAATATCATTTGTTATTTTAACAAGAAAAATATTGTTTGATAACAAATAATTTTATAAAATTAAATTAAAACTAAGTAATCAAACATTTAAGCAGTAAGTTACCGCATCTAAACCAGTGCTAAAGAATTTACCATAAACTATTCAATAAATAAAAATTAAACTTTCCTCTCTAAAAGGAACCTAAAATAATTTACTTAAAAAAAAAACATGAACAAATCTCGGTAACGATGAATGCTTCTGAATTGATTACTTGATTGGCATATAATTAAATTAATTAATAATGACCTACCATAAATAATAAGCACATATTTATGCAATTCACAATTTTTTTGAAAGGTTACTTTCGGATTTTATTTATTTTTTTCCTTACAGTGAGTGGTTTGCTTTCTGATTGGAGCTGAAAGGGGAAATTTACTTTTATTTTGTTGCAAAATAAACCTCGAACTATCCGTCATGTCGGAAAATTCGAATTTCCCGGCATGTTGATCAACCTCTCTTTTTTCCGGCATGCCGTATAGTACGGGGTAATACAGTAAGGCTATGCAAACCAATAAAGCCATCCCCCATTTTTTGATGCAGTATAATAAAAATTCGTTTGATCATGACTTCATCGTTATCAGAAAAAAAAAACTGATGAGAAAGTGTTATCAACAAGCATTTTGTTTCAACAGGCCTACGCAAGCTCGAAGGTGCGCGCACAGAAGAGTACGCTTCGTACAACACGTCATGACTACTTGATCTTACTTTCAGAAAGTTTTGTTCCTTCATGGTTCACTGTAGTTTATTAGTATGAAAAAAGTTGCTCATTGTTCCTGAAGCCAAAGTTTTATAGTTGACGAATTCAAAAAGAAAAATGTCGTTGTGCACCTTTTTTTCCTGTGACTTAATACCTCAAAAAAAAGAAGACTACAGCCCAATAAGGCTATAGTTGACTTTATTATTGCATCAGAGGATCGGGAAAAGGATATGTTCCTCGGCAGCATAGGTTGCACATATGTGCACGAAACTGTGAGCGGGAGTGGTCAAAAGTTAGAAAATAACCAATTATCAATAAACCGAATGAGACCTATTTTACCTTTCCTTTTTCCATTGAAGCAAATATGGGATTTTTGATTATGTTTTTGAGTTTATCAAACTCGGTATAATTTTTTTTATACTGATATTAAACATTTTTTAAAATTTTGATACAATAAAGCACAGTTTACACGACTCTCGATTATATGTTTTTTACATTTATACGTCGTTTTCATCAAGTCCCGATTAATTCCTATTCCCTTGAATGCAAAAATGCACCTTTTGTGAGTCGTATAATATCGATGATACATCTTTTGTTCATTCCTAAAGTTCGAAAAAATTTCTCAGTTCAGTTAATACTGCCGTGTGCAGGTAAAGGGCAGTAACTGCAAATTTTTCATTTTTCATTTTTTTTGCATTTTTGTTATCTGTTGTATGTTAGCTTTACTGTAAAAGCTTGCTTATTTGGCTTCCGCTGAAAAAAGGGCGCGAAAAAAACGTCTAATTCCAACATTTTCCTATTGTTGGCATTGAATCAAACACACATTTCTTCAAATATCTCGAAAGCTCATTTCTGAAGATACTGCCGTTTACCTGCACACGGCAGAATAATGCCATAATCGATGTTCAAAAGCAATTTACGTGTACGATAAGTCTTTTTTTTTTTTAAGGTAAACGTATATATGACCTCCACATATAATTGCATTGATAATCAAAAGATAGACATTAACAAAAGGTATACAGGATATACAGTGAAGGAACGATTTATTTCACCTTTGTAACCATTTTGTTTAAAAATTCACTTATTGTTTTCAGTATAGAATTATTGCAGAATCATTTTTTACATCTGCATAAAAAAAATAAGAACCTTGAAACCGTTTTCTTTACTAATAATAAAGCTGAAAGTATCTCTGGATATCTGGATCTCTGTGACGCGCATAGCACCTAGACCATTCGGCCGATTTTCATGAAATTTGGCATAAATGTAGTTTGTAGCATGGTTGTGTGCACCTCGAAGCGAGTTTTCGAAAATTCGATTTTGTTCTTTTTCTATTCCAATTTTAAGAACATTTTCCCGAGCAAAATTATCATAAGATGGACGTGTAAATTACCAAGCTATCATAACGTGGAACCGTAACATGGGCAAGGTAAAGGGTGAGAAATTCCCCATACACTATTTGTGAAACATAGAGGCGAACCAAAAGACCTTTTAATTTTCTAATACAGGCAAAGCCGCACGGGTACCTCTAGTATTCGAATAAAATCGCATTACAGGGGTTAAAACTTGCAAAAATAAGAGTAAAGTTTCGATTGTATGACTTTTTCATCTATATACCGTTTCTCCCCAAGTTCTTTGAACGACGCAAAACGATACTTAACTATGCAGTACCTTATTGCGCTTTTTTCAAGGTTGGCCTTATTGGGGTCCCAGGTTCCTAAAAAGGCCAAATCACTTTTCTTCGTTAAAACTATTGAATATCATAATTGAAACTTAAATTTTCACAGGAAAATGTGTTTTCCCTATTTATTATTATATTAAATTATTTTAAGCCTAACCTTGAATGGATCAGAAAATTGTAACTTTGCTGTTAACAGGAAAAATTCAAAGATTTTTATTCAAACAACCAATAACACCAGAAATCATAGTTTGTATCACAATATCATATAAATTAGTTATTGAACGGTTTGATTCCATAAATTTAAATTAGTTTAATTTCAAACAAAAATAAAGCTGTGCACGATTTTAGTTTTCAAACAAATAGTTATTTAGATGTGAATCTTTAATTTCAATCTTTATTTTTATTCAGTTTTTAACGTGAAAATTATGGAAAAGTAAGGCAACAGTTTTTTTTACCTGCTTAATGTAATGAAACATTTTTTTTTTTTTTCATTATACTCTCTTTCAATTCAAGAGCCTTTCTCAAATTAAACTATGTTTTAACCTTATGTGTTCATTTATTTAACCCACCTACATTTACTACTGTCGAGCTTGCTTATTGGAATATCGGTTAATAGAATCAGTCGCGTAGCCATGTGAGGGATAGGGGGGTCAGAAACCCTCCCCCATGAGCCCCAAAAAATCATTTTTCAGTCGAACCTGAAGGGTTCTGTTTATGAGCTAATAGCTTTTATGACGGTAAATATATATATATATATATATATATATATATATATATATATATATATGTGTGTGTGTGTGTGTGTGTGTGTGTGTATGTGTGTGTATTAATTTGAGGGCACGGCTTTACTTTAAACTTCAGAAAAAATTAACCCCCCCCCCCCCCAAGAATTTTTCCTCGCTACGCCACTGAATAGAATATCCCGTTTAATGGAATGAACTTTCAAAACACCAAATCGTTGAAACTTGTGATTTTGATCCCAGATAATGGAATATCCCGCTTATTAGAGTATCTTTTCGTGGTAAATGGGTTCGACTGTATAATTATTTGTCCATCAGTTTAACAATAGTTTATTGATTATCGAGCTTTGAAACTTAAAAAAATATTGAGTGGGTTTTCTGTCTTTCGTTCTTTTTTTTTATTTTATGCAATTTATTTGTTTATTTATTTGTTTATAATTTAGTTCTGCATTTTTTTCAGCATTTTTTTTTACACAGATTAAATATGCTAGAGTTTCAGATGTCCTTATTAAAAAACACTCGTTTCTCGATATTGCTAAAATATACACTTAACAATTTGAGACACTATATTCGTTTACGGAAGTAAAAGTAGTTTTTTTTCTACATAAAATATATTTATTTTCGTTCTTTTCTCTTTTTTACTCGTTATTTTCTCTTTTATACTCTCTATTGGATTCGCGAAAAAAATTTCACTCAAAAACCGGCCTTAATTTCCATTTTGCTCACCTCCTAATGAATGTTGAGATTTTTTTTCGACCCGACCACACGTGGATATATGCCTAAAAACATACAGACACCCGAAATATCCATTTTGACGATCCCCAAGTTAATTACAACGAGTTTTCTCATGACGTCCGTATGTACGTATGTATGTGCGTATGTGTGTATGTATCTCGCATAACTCAAAAACGAATGTCTTAGAAAGGTGAAATTTAGTACGTAGACTCCGTAGACTCCTAGTGGGGTCTAGCTGTGCACCTACCCTTTTAATTGCATTCGGATGTTCCTAAGGGAGTCTTTTACACCTCTTTGGGAGGAAATCATTGTTAATTTCAATGCTAACTCAAGTGGTGTTATAATTTGTCAAACTCTAGGAGATATATCGGCAAGCTTTTAGCCGTCAAGTTTTTTCGCTAACTTGGCAAAAAAATTGACGTTTTTTTTAAGTCTGGTTTTTATTCGACCAATGTTGGTGATATTTAAAGAGTTAACCACTGAATCACATTAAAATTGCCAATAATCGGGAAATAAATTTGTGTAAAACTTTTTTTTTTTTTTTGCTTTGTTTCGCAAGAAACTGGGGGTGAAAATATTTAGTGTTTCCTTGCTTACTTCAAGGCGCTATTATCATTAAATTGGCGTGAAAGGAAGTCATGTGATGCATATATCAGCTCGTTTTTTTTCATTGCAAAAATGCATTTGGAGTAATTGAAAACCTAAGCTAAAAGCGTGAGAGATAGAAAATAAGATAGATGATTTTACAAATTTTACGCTGCTATATTAGAAAGCAGGCTTATTTGACTGATATCTAACTTCTTCCTGAGCTCCTGGTGCAATCTGTAATAACACACGGGTTATTATGTATACTGCCGTGTGCAGGTGAACGGCAGTATCAGTCGAAATGAGTTTTCGGGATATTTGAAGAAATGTGTGGTGGATTCAATTCTAACAATAGGGAAATGTTGGAATTAGACGGATTTTTCGCGCTTTTTTTTCAGCGAAAACCAAATAAGCGAGCTTGTACAATAAAGCTTACGTACAAATGACAAAACGTAGATGACAAATATGTAAAAATATGAAAGATGAAATATTTGCAGTTACTGCCCTACCTGCCCACGGCATTATAGATAAGTCTAGAAGTTAAAACCGTACAAAAAAAAAGTTAATGTCTTCTAAGAAATGGTGCTTTTCATGCAATATCTGTGTCTTTGATGAATTTGATACAACTTTGGATTTGCTAAATTGCATTTAAAAATACAGTCAGACTCCGCGTTAACTCGCTTATTTGACGATTTCCGCAATTTAACGAATTCTTTCAACTTCCGAACAAAACTAAAGGTATTTAAAAGAGTTTTTAACTCTCTTTTAAATGCTTTTATTTGTACTTCATACACGTTGTGTCATTTTACTTATTCCATAGTACAAAGTTTTTGCCTTCTTTTTTACAAAACTAAAGGTGAAAACCCCTTTTTAATGAAGAATTTAACCTTATTTTGACCTATTTCTCCGGAGATCTTCAACCGTGTTGTTTTATTTACTTTGTGCCGATAAAATTGTTTTAGGAACTGGCATTCCACTAACATCCGATTTTTTAGATTTCTAAAAGTTTTTTTTTTTTTTTTGCATTATAGAAAAAAAAAATTTCAATACAAGAGCAAAAAAAGTCAAACTGCAGTTACTGAACATTTATCAAACTTTAGTCATCCAAGGAATGGTTCTTTGAGCTACAGAACCTCCCAATGAATGCACAAATGTCCAGTATTTTTAGGATTTTTTGGCCGTCATGCGTGGGTGTGTCATTCACGTGTGCGTGGGGCAGAGTGAAATAATTAAGATGACTGAGCTTTTTCAAAATGAACAAATTGTAAATTAATTTTGAAAATTACTATTCATAAAGAAAGAACATTGAATTTTATAATAAAATTTGATTTAAACAATATTTTCAATTTTATGCAGTAAAATTCTTTCAAAAAAAAGTGGAATTTTTTTTTCCGTGGGGGAAAAGTGAAAAATCTAATTTTTCGAATAAAATACTTTTTATTTGATTGCAAAAAATATTTTTGAAAAATTTAACGAGTAAATAAAAGGATTGATGAATAAACGAAAAAATAATGAATCAATAAACTAAGAAATAAATAAATTAAATAATTAATACGTGAGGAAAAAAAATGAGTGAAGGAAATAGTGAATGAACAGGAAAATAAGTAAATGAATGAATTAATATGTTATTTATTAAATGAAGGAATATAAATGCAATATTTAATTAATGACTACGTAAGTGATTTAGTAAAAGATTGAATGAGTGAACGAAATGAATTACTTCACTTTGCTCCATCCACTTTGCTTCGCATGCACCTGACTAGTTGTGAAAATATTAAAAATACAAATAAGCTAAATATTAACTAAATAAATACTGCACCGAATATTAGGAGGTCCCAAGTAATACTTATAATATCAGTAACAAGAACTTTATCGTTTGATAATATCAAAATAATTTTTGACTTACAACAAAGCATTAAAATTTGACTATCATTTTTTGAAAAATGCTTGTATTATCATATGCTTTGATTTTCAGAGGGAAATTTTTCGTGACTGGAGTAGACTATACGTTAAGACATAGTTAAAATATTACTAAATAGGTGGCACTAAAGGCGGAGTAAATATTTCACTATTTCACTTTGCCCCACATTCTCCTAATAAAACAATAACTTTTCTTTGCCCACGTGAAATTTAAGAAAAAAAACGATTTAACGAAAAAGGTTTATGATTGCAATAAATTCTTTAAATTGAGGGCCTACCTACTTCCGCTAAAATATTCTTCCAAACATATACTATTTTTTTCTCCATTACCATCGTAAAAACAGTTACCTTTAACGTTTCCTTTTAGCATTATCTAGCAAAACTGCGCTTGACCAAATTGCATTTTCTGGGCTGCCAATTAGTTCGGCTCATGACACTGTTTTCTTTTTAAAACTTGGTTCATCTTTATGTGATAATATATAACTATATGTTTGACTTCAATGTTTTTGTTATATTTAAGCTTAGACTAAAGAAAACTTTTCCACGTGTATGTTGCATGGAGTATGTTTCCGAGGTTGGAACATTAAGATTATAAGGGAAGCTCTTGAATGTTCGTTTAATAAATATCTGAAGATAAAAGTGTATGTGACAAATGTTTAAACCACGCATAATTCAATTTTATCAAGTAATAGTGATAGAGTGAAGTAAATTTTTCTGTTCCCCCATTTGTGATCCAATATAGTGCAAAATGAAGAGCATGGAAATTTAGATTTCATAAAAAATTGTCATTTAACTGTAGCTCAATTTTGATAAACATAATGACTTTTGCCATCAATAAGAGTGTGATATATATGCAAGGTATTTTCATGTGTTCTTATGCATTTATAAAATACTAGCGGGCTGCTAATTAAAATTCTCTGGTTATTTGATTAGTAGTTTAATGTGGAAAGCGGAAAAATAATTCTGTCTGAAATGAAATAATCGGAATTTCATTGTCTTATAAATTAAAGCTTTACAAGAATATTGCGTACTCTTTTTAGCGGGTTAAACCAGAACCTCAATATCCATTTTTCATTTCCGAAAAAGAATTTAACTTCTGTCCTCCTTTTCAAACTGAAGCAAATACATACATTTTTGATTTCATTTTATTCTACGAGGCATGTTTTTAAAGTAAGTATCATTTCGAAATGAAAAAGAGCAGTTACAGATAGAGCAAAGAAATTTACTGCACAAAAATCTACCCCCCTTACGCTATTTTTCGACATTGCTCCCATGTTTTTCCAAGCATTTGTCATAGCATGGTACAGGTTTTTGTATACCTATTCGTAGAAAGTTGCCGCCTGTGTAGTCAACTATGGGGTAACATGTTCTCTGAGATTATCATTGATGTTGTGCCATCGACCGCCAAGGAAAGACTTTAGATGCCGAAACAAATGAAAGTTGCGGCGAGCGAGGTCGGGCAGTTCCAGAGGATGTTCAAAAACTTCCCAGCCAAAGCCCTGTGAGAGTCCTCATGGTTATCTTCACAGGCGGCAGCTTTCTACGAACAGGGTATGCAAAAACCTGTATCACGCTTTGCCAAATGCTTGAAAAATCCAAGAGCAATGTCGAAAAATAGCGTAAGTGTGGTAGATTTTTGTCCAATAAATTTCGTTGCTCTATCTATACTTGTTATTTTTTCATTTCAAAACGGTACTTACTTTAAAAACGTGCCTCGTATTTTATTTATTTATTCATCATTTTTTAGTTTTATTTAATTTTTTATTTATTGACATATTTGTAATTTAATTCCGTTTGTATCTCCCCAATGTTTTTTTTTTTTTTTTTTTTTTTCAGAATTTCTTGTTATATTTCAATTTGGAAAGTCTTTTTTCTTTTTTTTTTAATTTTAATTAGTGCCAATTTCGAATTATACATGCAGCAAACATTATATCTCAACCGTTTAGCTTTTTAAAGAAAACGCATTGAAGGGTTGAACTTCAATTAGAAAGAGAAGGTTTCGTCATTATCTTTGCTTAAAACTTGTCAATTGGAAAATGTATCATCAATCTGTAAACTGAACATTACCAGCAGAATTTTTCAGTGTTAATTAATTACAATAAACATTGTTATAATGAATTGAATGCAGGCATTTTTATTAGTAAGCTATGAGTAATATTTTAATGTTATGGATGATAATTTTGTTTAATATTCATTGTGATTGTAGTTTAACATATCTAGCTATAAAACGCATCTTAATTTATCCTGCCTTTTTCATGAAATTTATGTCTTTGAACGTTTATGAGAGGGAACGTTTATTAAAGAGGTAAATTTATTCTATCATTCATACATCGTATTTAATTAATATCGTTCGGGGGAAATGCTTACCTGCTGAATTAAACAGCATACTAATCCGTATGCTATTCTCCCAAAGTATTCTTCACTGTAAGGAATAAAAATTCGAAATGTTCCCAATAAGTATTGGACAGCCTAATTTCTGCCAGCGATATACAAGGCAAAAAAACAGAAAAGGTTCCCGCTAAAAAATCAGTGACTTTCCTGAAACCAGCTTGTAATCTTTCTGAAGAATTCAGAAACCTTCCGAATTAAAACCAGGCACGTTTTTGGAATAAATCAGAAATCCTTAAGAAAAACTTACATTTGTTTATAAGAAAAAGCTTGGAAACTTTCTGATTTACCAGAAAAGCTCCAACAGCATTATAGAAAATAAGGTCAAAGCTATGTTAAAATTGCAAGCAAGTACCGTACATCTGATTTTTCGGCATTTCTTGCAACGCTAGAGTATCCGGAGACTGCATTTTTCCTTCATTTGGTGCTCAGTCACTCTGGACGTGCCGTACTTAATCACGGCTTACGGACCGACAGATATACACTTAATTTGGACTTCAAAATCATTCATAATTACGGTATTCACAGTAAAAGCACTATTTCAATATTAGGGGCTCCACCCCCTGCTCGTTTTCCTCACCATCCCCCGTTCGCCACCTGCGGTGGCTCAATGACTTCTGCGGCTGGTGACAATTGATGATTGTAATGCTTTGACCCCTGGATGTCCTCAGAACATCCTGAATGTCCTGTCTCTTATCTCCGGTTCTTTAAGATTTAAAGGGTGAGATAGGGCGGAATGACATTCCCTGGATGTCCTGTATCCAATCGTGCTAGTATTTCCCTGGTAGACATTGAAAGTCCCGAAGAGATAGGATTAGAGGCACAGATATAGACGCGCACATGTTTTAATAGTGTAGATAAAGTGTTTAAAAGTTTCCAGAGGAAATTATGTACTCGAACTATCCTTAAAATAACGATTGTACAGGCTAACAGTCATAATTAAATTGGGACAGACCCTATACCATGATAAAAGAAATCCCATTGCGCAGCGATATCGTAGGCTTGTCTACTTTCTACGAGTTTGAGTAATCTCAAGAAATACAAGGGATGCGGAATCTATTCCGGGTGCGGTAACTCTCCTGGATTTGCCCCACACTTTCATTTATTTCCAAAGTCCCTACCTAACTTTCTGAAACATTACTACCCCTCAATGCATGATATAAGCTGAATGAATCATAAGTTTTTTTTTTTTTTTTTTTTTTTTTTTTGCCGAATTTAGCCTTAAAAATATTACAAAATAGCCGGTTTTCTGGACTGTATTTTCTCATAGTAAATACGTACTGATATGTAACAATTATTTTCCTCAGTATTCAGTCGCAGTATCATCAATAATAAGTTCAATACAAAAGGATTTGATTCATTTATGCCTCACCATGAATTGAATTGTCAGGAAAGAAGTAATTTAAGAACAGACAATTTAAAATAAAAATGACTTACGAAGAGCTGCGTAGTTTGGAAGAATTTCCGAAGCTAGCCATCTGGTATAAGTTGATTCAGGGCACAATCCTCCGTAGCAGAAAGCAGGCAAGGTCACATCCGATAGGTCTAGCGCCCGTGGCAACGGACTGCCGGACCGTTGCTGATTCTTATCCGGCAGCTCAAGGATATCCCGGACGCTGAAGCCGCTGGGTTTGGTCGTGGTCGTCATAGTGACATGCCGGGCACTCCGAAATTCAACAGTGGGTCAACAGTTATTAGAGACTGTCAAAACTGGCAGAGTTTTGTATCTTAAACACAAATTGTTATCCATTTAATAGTTTCAGAAAACTGTTTGTTTCTGTTCTGATAGGTTCTTAAGATAACAAACATACTGTCAAAGCACTTCAAACTCTTAAACTCGTGCGCCTATATTTGAAACTTAAAGCGTTTGACAATATTGCTCTGTCATGAATTCATATATTGCACTTTATTCCACTATTTGTTCTTAAATGTATGGTGTCATTTGTTCTTTTTCAATTACAGCTGATAATGAGCAAAAGTTTTGGCCAAACTTTTACTTTCACAGTTTTTTCACACATTAATGTATCGATTCCATTTCTTAATTTCAGTCTTGTGATTATTTAGATTCGGAAGAAGAATGGCATGCTTCATAAATTTTTGAATTAAGGTTCAGCTGACTTTCAATAAGAAAAAAAACCAACGTTTGTTTCTACAAAACTATCTTCAAGAAGTTTTACTGTAACTTCAGTTACTGACGTTTTCTAGTGAAAAATGTTCATTCCATAATGGGCAAATACAAACATTATTTTTTTAAATTTTTTTTATAAACTATAAAAACCTGCCATTAAATGTTGCTTTTCTGAGCCACGTAAATTTAAAATTCTCTCTTATTTTTTTAAAGAAGGATAAAATTCAACATTGTTTTCTCCTTAACTTCATACCGTGCAACGATGTATGAAACTAACACTGTCAAGATAACGCTGTACAAGTCAAAAGTGCAATGAATAAACTAACAAGGTTCACCCAACAATTTTATCATGCAAAATTCAATTTTTCTTACTTCAAAGTTTTTGTCCAATAAAATAAATCCTTCCTTGGCAATCCAAATTTTAGAAAAACTTAAACATGTATTAACTACAACTTCGTCAAGAGTTAAAATTTTCTTCCACTTCTTCAATTCGCCACATTGAAAACTCCGTCTATAAAACAAAACCTTTCTTTTGAAAAAAGCACACTATACGAACAACTGCAGAATTTGTGAATGAAGACTACCACGTGCCATGAAAAATCAAGCTATTTTGATACTTATAAGTCACAATCATATCGTAGAAAAACTTTTGTTTTGTTATAAATTCTCTTTTTTGACAGTTAGAACAGATTCTTCTTATCTCACACTTGAGAAGATAAATCAGTCAACGTTTCTTACCGCAAATTTAATCAATAATCTCACTATCCTGATTGCACTGGATCATTTCATTGTTTATTTCTTTTCTCGAATTTCACTTTTACTATAGATTTCTTATTACTATAGATACTTCCAATTATGTATAGTCCTACTTTTAGTATTTGTGTGAAACAGAGAATATCATGTTGTGGATTTCATTTCCTCCTACTTGCTGGCTGATAAAATCAGAAAAAAATATTTTATGACGTATCAAAATGATATTTTTGTTTTCAAAAAACCATGAATAACAGCTTCTATAAAGGATCTCTACTTCTTCAATATTCTAATATGAAAAATAACACAAGTGTGAAACTATGCGTAACACAACTGGTACACCATTGTGAATTTCGGCTGGTAAGAGAAATAATTACTCTCTCTCTTTTTTTTTTTTTTTTTTTTTTTTTGTTCGTAGTAAGAAAATACAATTCGTATAAATTTTAGAAAAGCTTAAATTATTTAAACAATGTTATTTGAAGTTTGCTTCCTTTCTTTTAAGAAGTCATCTCTTTTTCTAAATGAAACATTCCAAACTTTTTCGGTTGCAGCTAGCTTTTACTTGTTAAGTAAATTTTCTCGTTGTTTAATAGCTTCCAATAACTTGCTCAAAGTAATAATATTGCTTCGGAAGCAAAAGACTTTTTATACCAAAAACAAACGAATTAATTAAGCAGCATAAGCCTTGTCTGTTTGTTCTTTTGTAAAAATGCTGCTTTGTTTCCGATTTTTTGGAATTCTGTACATTTTTTCCCATGCAATATTTAGTGCTACTTCCAGCGTACTTTCTAACTGTTGGATGTTTGATTTAATGAGCCAATTGTTTTCATTAAAATCAACTTCGAGCTGCCAGTTATTGAAGTTCAGTTCCTTTTTATTTTTTTTCTTGTGAAAAACAAACAACTTTTATTAAGTCATGACGCACATCCAAGTAATATTCAGAATGAAAAATTCAAAAGGTTTCAAAATATCTTGCACTTAGTGTTGACCATTTTACGAGAAAAACTAAACGTAATGTAAAATTTTAAAACAAGCAACAAAATAATTGCTTCTTAAAACAGAACTATAATCCATTTGAAGTATCAGGGATGCTAAGAGCCTTACTGGGGCTGAACTGTACTATTCTCTCTCACTCCCACCGGCACGAGTCCGGCCGGGAAACAAGTGTCCGTGTGCAGACGATTTCAGCGCATGGGTTCCACCCCCAAGCAGGCGGGGGTGTGGATAAACGGCCTCCTATCCCTGGAAGGTTTCCGCGCTTTGCGGGTGGAGCAAAGTTCTCGCGATCTTTTTCGGAACATGACGGGAGGGGAGGCGGAAGAATGGTTGTGTTCTTTTTTAATTCTTTTGGGGTGGATGGTGGTTTGTTTGTGTGGGAGGAATGATTGTGCGTAGAAAGAAGCCTTTGCTGACAGGTTGCGGGAGAGCTTGAGGAAAGTTTCAGGGATGAGATACAAATTGCATTTAGTAATAAGTAGAAATGTTTTTTAAAACATTGTGGGCAGGTAAAATATGAATGGGCACTCTTTGATGAAACACGTGTGAATATGTTCAGGGTTTCTTCAATTAAGGGACTATGAACTTCTAGGATTGATAAGAAGTTTAATATAAAGTATAGAAGATGGAAAGAAAATAACCAATACACGTTGTACAGCAATACATGATGATGGCTTGTAAACGGTCGTTTGACAAATTGTAAAAATCACGAGAATTCTCTTGACAGTCAACAAAGTGTTAAGAAAGTGTTAATAATGTTGGTTTCACAGAAAGTCAAACATAGAGCTTATACAATCTCTGAGAAAGAATCGTGTTTGTGTGAGGAAATCTACTTCATAGAAAATCAAACAGTGAGCTTATACAATCTCTGAGAAATAATTGTGTTTAGAGAAAAATTTAATACGATAAAGGGTCATTCCATAGAAATGTCAACCTCAACCTCAGAATTTTTTTTTTCCCACAAAGCCTTAATTGTGACCTATCATTTCATTCAGCATACTTTCTAGTACATAAATCCAGTAACAGTTTGCAAAAAATTCATTTGCTGTATTTCTTCTGGCTCTAAACGTGCGAGGTTGTAGAAAAGACTTAGCATGTGCAACAAACATGCGTCTACGTTTTCTTGTGTAATATAAAAAATTTTGCAAATTTTTAAAAGAACTATGTTTATTCTAAATGATTAGATGTTGGCCCAAAAAAAAAAACAACTGTTCTTTTTGCATACATTATAAGATAAGTATTTTAATTAGTTTGGTTATTTCACTGAAAATATTTACGTTACGTTAGTCACAAAAATGTACTTTTTTCTGCTTAAGAACTAAACCCGAAAAACTACTTAAAAAGTGCAAAATATTTATTTCAGTATCAGTAGATATAAAATAATAAGTGTGTCTAAAGTAACATTTGAGCTGTGACTAACGTTACAGTTTGCATGTGACTAACGTAACATTTAAAAAATGACTGCTAATATTTAAAACTTATTTAATTTAACGTACATTTTCATGAACAATTTTGAATATGTAGGCATTCTATATTGATTAAAAATATAAAGGGTGAAAAATACCAGTAAAATTACCCTATTGTATTGATCTTCTGTTTACTTAGACAAATACTTTATAAAGACCTTTGAAAAATACTTTTTCAAAGGTCTTTATAAAGATACTTCCAATTTAAAGAATTAGTAAAAAAGAAAAAAGGTGAGTAAAGCAAAATGAGTACTCTGCTGAATGTGCATTCAACACAAGAATCCAAGATTAAGAATTAAGATAATAGAAATACAGTCTTAACAAAGGAGAACGTCTCTATTTTTAGAAAATACATCTCCACAATTATTAAAATGAAGTAATGGCTGCTCGTTGGAAAACACTTGAAGATGTTACATGATACAGTGACAATAAGCGCTGCCTGCTATATATCTCAGAAAATGCAAGAATGATCATTTAGAAATTCAAACATTTGCGGTGATATCTGGAATTAAAATGCATTCTGCAAAAAATTCGATTTTTTTTTTTCAATATTACATTTTAATTCAAAAGCATGCACAACACTATTCGTTCGATAAATCAGTAAATCTTAAAAAATAATATGCCATTGAAAAGTACTACGGAGTTTCTAATGGCGATAAGTAGTATATCGGCAGAATACTAGAATTCGGTGAAACTATCAATTTGCATAAAGTTAATTTTTTAAAATAGATATATTTAGGATTTAATTAGCCCAAGAATGATGTTATTCAGTATGTAAAAGCAGTCTTTTTTTTATTTATTTTTATTATTTTTTTTCGTACATTAAAATTGAGTTAATTGAACTGAATCCTTCCATTCAATTTCTTACACTAATGTAGAAAAAAAAGTAAAGAAAGAACCATAATGCAACACAAAGAAGGTTCCTAAAAAGTGTAAAAGTAATATAAGAGCAAGAATTTAATTATAAAAAGATTTTTGTATGCATTCATTGCTTGTTATTCGATGGTTACGTTAGTCACACACAGTTTTTCGTAAAAGTACCATTCAGGGCCAAAAAAAGATTCATTTGTAACAAATCTGTAGTACATTTTTAAAAATAGATTGTTTACCTCTTACAAATATATCGGCCAATCTTAAATGCCTGCGTAAGTTTCAGAAAAATTTGCCTCGTAACATAAGCATTGTTTCTCAGGGTTGCAAAAATGTTACGTTAGTCACGATGCCTTTTTTGGTGAAAAAACACCTGCCAACGCTTATTTTGCTTCGAATTCTTGGTAGAAATGAAAAATAGTCACCTTGTACATTTTAAATCTGCATATTGAACAAAAACACATTTATTTTAACTCCCAGTGTAAGTAAAAAGAGTTTGAAAATCAGCTGCGAATGTTACGTTAGTCACTATGGAATGACCCTAAAGGAATATATGTTATAGGAATTGAGACTTTCAGAGCCGACTTCAATCATTGAAGTATTTTCCAGGATATTAGGGTTAAAATCTATCCAGATCCTATGTTTCTCGATAATGTTTTTTTCTTCGACATGTCTGTAGCACTTTTCGTAATTGACATAGGAGTGGAATGATTTTCCAGACGTCTAGGCCGTGGTCTATCCAAATCTTATGTTTCTAGATACTGTTGTTCTTTGACATGCCTAAAACTTCTTCGGGCTTGGTCCATATTTATCTTCCCGGCTTATTCCTCTATCTATAGGCCATAATCTATCCAGTTCCTATATTTCTGGATTTTCTTCGGCGTGTCCAAGGCTTCTTTAGAGTGTATAACAAAAGTGTATCATAGAGAAGTCTGCTCCCGTAGTTTTCTAAATTACTCCTTTAAACTTAATAACACTCTGAGAAGCCTGGTCAGATGTAACATTAACTGGAAGCGTCCTGAATGGACCACGGCTTGTAAGCCTTTTACGTTTTTTTCTGCCACGTCATGTTTCCGCGAAGTCAAACTCTTGAAAAAGATCAAGTCAATTGAACGCTGAAGTGCAAAACAAATCGAAAACAAAACTAATTTTGCTAAACTTTTATTGAATGATTTTTTCTGAACTCATTCTATCTTACTTGGTGCTGTTCATTTATCGAAAGCGTTTATTCTTTTGATAGTACAAGAAAGGATAACTAATAACAATCAAATAAAAATTTCTGTGGAAAAAAACATCCACGTTTTTCTTCTCTCTGCCATTCTGGCATTCGACATTTGTGTTAAAGATTGGCCATGGAAGTCCTACTCGACAACATCATGTGGAACACTACTTGATCTTGAAGATGTAATTTTTTGAATAGAAAGACTCCATTTCCTTTTCCTTTTGTTCAAATTCTTCGTCGGGACTATTCTCCCTAAAATAACAAAAAAAAAAAAAAAAAAAAACGAGCTGATGTGTGCATCACATGACTTCCTTTTACTCCAATTTTAATGTCATTTACCCATTATTGGCAATTGTAATGTGGTTCAATAGTTTACTTTCTAAATATCACCAGCAGGGAGCAAAATAAAACCAGATTTTTTTTAAAGAATCGCCGAATGTGTCGCAAAGTTATCGATAAAACTTGGCGACCAAAAAACTGGCGATATATTGCCAAGTGTCCGCCAAATTATAACATCACTTAAGTTTGAATCGAAATTAACAATGATTTCCCAATAAAAGGGGCGAAAGATCCCTTTAGAAACACCCGAATGCAACCAAAAGTTGAGGTGCACAATTAGACCCCACTAGGAGTCTACGTACCAAATTTCAACTTTCTAGGACATACCGTTCTTGAATTATGCGACATACATCCGCACATACATACTTACATACTGATGTCACGAGAAAAGTCGTTGTAATTAACTCGGGGAATGTCAAAATGGATATTTCGGGTGTTTATACGTTCTTAGACACTTATCCGCGTGTGGTCGGGTTGAAAAAAAACTCAACATTAATTCGGGTGTGAGCAAAATGGAAATTAAGGCTGAATTTTGAGTAAAAATTTTTTCGCGAATACAATACTTCCATTTTACTTCCTTTTACAAAAAAGGAAGTATTGTATTCGCAAAAAAAATTCCACTCAAAAATCGGCCTTAATTCCCACTTCTCACCCCCGAATGAATGTTGAATTTTTTTTTCGACCCGACCACACGTGGATATATGTCGAGGAACGTACAGACCCGAAATATCCATTTTGACGACCCCCGAGTTAATTACAATGAATTTTCTCGTGACGTCCGTATGTACGTATGTATGTGCGTATGTGTGTATGTATCTCGCATAACTCAAAAACGGTATGTCCTAGAAAGTTGAAATTTGGTACATTGTTTTGGTACTAGTGGGGTCTAGTTGTGTACCTTCATTTTTCGTTGCATTCGGATGTTCCTAAGGGGGTCTTTTGCCCCTTTTTGAGGAGAAATCATTGTTAATTTCGATGTAAACTCAAGTTGTGTGATAATTTGTCGGACACTTGGTGATATATCGCCAGTCTTTTGGTCACCAAGTTTTGTCGCCAGCTTGGCGTCAAATTTGGCGATTTTTTTTTTAAAATTTGGTTTTAATTTGGCCACTGTTGGTGATATTTAGAGAGTAAACTATTGAATCACATTAAAATTGCCAATTATCTGGAAATGACATTTAATTGGAGTAAAAGGAAGTCATGTGATGCACACATCAGCTCGTTTTGTAAAAGGAAGTAAGAAAGCACGATAAAAGCGCCAAGTTCCAACATTCCTCATGTGTTGACCTTGACTCCAAAACGCGTTTCTTCAAATGCCTCGAAAACCAGTTTCTGCAGATAATATTACTAATGTCAAAATATATTAGGGTCAGCTGGGGTGAATGGAAATATGGGGTAAATATATAGAAGCAAACTCTATTATCCCACTTGTGGTAGTTTTTAAAACTAAAATGTTGGTGAGTGAAGACTAGGTAATGTTTGAGAGTTACACGAGTTCTCTACAAATGAAAAATGACTGGTTTCAATTAGTTTTTAATTGTCAAGTGAAAAGTTACTAAAAACATTTATCAATGAAATTCACCTTCACAGTTATTTTTGATAAGCAATTTAAGTGTTTCAATTTACCCGATAAATACTGCACTCTGGGACAAATGAAAACAACTGAGTTCTTCTTAATTTTAGAAAGACTAAATTTTGATGTAAAATACATTTTTATGTGTATTTTACATAACTGCAGCGCATATTTTAATAGTTTGTATGACTTTTTCCTTTTAAACGATTATAAACTATATTTGGCACTTTCAGGGAGTCGCAAGGGACCTACGGGCAACATATTAAGCACTGCTGGTACATAACTTCTTATTCTTTTAAAAAATCGATTGTGTATAGTGTGATTCTTTATACCTACATCAACCACATGGCGAAGGAAACCACTCTTTTCCATTTACCCTTTAGTCTTTGGGGAAAAGTAAACATGATTTCTTTCACCAATAAACGGTCGTAAGGTCAATTTATTCATTCCCAGTACTCTTAGAGGTTTCAGTCTTGAACACAATACACAAAATTTTGTCTCTCAATTCATGCAAAAGAATAAAATTCCACCGCTAGGTGGCACTTTAATGACGAAAAAAATTAGTCGTAATTTTTAACAAAATTAGCCGCAGTATTAATAAACATTTAGTTTTTATAAGCGATGTTAATTTGTAGTGTAGATAAAACACGTATGTGTCGTTTTTATAGGGAAATTAATTCAGCTACTCATTTGCATATGATTTTAGTAGTACAGCGTCCTCTTGTGGCAAATTTCAAATTCTATCAAAGTTTCTACATAAGCCTCTTCTACCATATCATCTAAGCAACATATATTTCATTCGTATACCAACCGGAGCAATGAGCTCCGCGCTGAAAAATATACACAAACCGCACAGCTATTGCACTTTAATTTCTTCAGCAGTTTCTGTTATCTTTCAAATACTTCTTCGGGGGAGCCAACGGAATGCATAGAAAAAGTTTCAACTCTTATCTGTTTGAACGACACATGAATCGAAGTGCAGTGAAGAGGATGACATAACCGTCAGCACTTCGTTGGAGCGTATGCATTTGTGATACCGTTATAGAGAAAGAAAGGAGATGCGAATGCAAACTTGGCTCTCAATGATTCAATTTCATGATAATTTTCTAACCGTAATATCTAAACTGTAAATAAAAAAAATCCAGAAAGTTAGAAAGCTTGGTGTGAATATGGCACCCACAAGTAAGTAGAAAAAAATTCTTTTTCTGGGACCAAATGAAAGTTTGAATTGCTCCCAAAACGTGTGGCTTAAATTGTAAGTAAAGCATGGCGGATTTGTGTGTGTAATTTTATCGGTTTTGTCTCCCCTTTTTAGTTTTTATTAGTGGTGGGCATAATCGAGATCTTTTGACAATCGAGACCTCGGGAATCGTATACTTCTTATAAACGAGTGATTGTTAATCGAGATCTTTTGAAAACAAGTACTCGAGCGATTGATAATCGAGATCTTTTGAAATCGGGAACTCGAACGATAGACAACCGAGATCTTTCAAGTAGAGGTTTTGAGCGATTGACTTTTTGATTATTTTAATCGAGATCTCAGGATGCAATAATAGAGAACTCAAGCTTTGATAATTGAGAATTCAAGCTTTGATAATCGAGAACTCAAGCTGTGATAATGGAGAACTCAAGCTGTGATAGTCAAGAACTCAAGTTGTGATAATCGAGAACTCAAGCTTTGATAACGAGAACTTAAGCTTTGGTAATCGAGAGCTCAAGCTGTGATAATCGAAAACTCGGGATGTGATAATCGAGAACTCGAGATGTGACAATTGATAACTGGAGACGTGACAATTGAGAACTCGAGATACGATTACCAAGAACTCGAGTTGTGATAGTCGAGAACTCGAGTTGTAATAGTCAAGAACTCGAGTTGTAATAATCCAGAACTCTAAATCTGATAATCGTGAACTCTTGATCTGATAATCGAGTCCTCAAATGATCTTGAAGAATCGAGTGATTCGAGTATGAGAACTCGATTATGCCCATCAATAGCTTTTACGGATTTTATGCAGCCGCGGAAGTACGCAATTCCATACTTCTACAACAGAGAGCAAAATGAAAAAAATGTTTTTAATCAAAAGGAAAAAAGTGTTTTCAAATTTTTAAATGAACGATGGTTATTTTGACCTTACAACGGAAACGATATAGTATATCCAACTCTCGACGGTAGTTTTTTACTTTCTTGATTTTTTTTTTCTTTTGACGACTTCTCAGTGTATGTAACCAAACGTCAGAGAACAAACATTATTTTTTAAATATGAGGCATATTTGTAAAGGAAAAATATTAATTTCAATAAATGAGGTTCAATGAAGGATGATATGTATGCAGATTCAAGGTATTTTTCAGAAGAGATTAGTAATTTCTGTACTTTGTGTGTTAGCTTACTTTTGGTTTGTCTCATGTAATGATTTTTCTGACGCGAAAAAGTTTAAACTTCTCTAAAATTGCTCTAAGAGAAGTAAGGATACAATGTGAGAGAAAACTTGTATTTTTTACTACATAACTTGCTTGCAAACTTCCAATGTAATTCAAAAAAAAAAAGGAGTTGTATGCTTTTTAAGATATGGATTGAACTATTAAAACTGTATGTTGTTTTAATTCGATTAATCTATAGCTTTTAGTTGCGCTAACCGTGAATTTTTTACGCTTAATGAAGAATGCGGAGAAAATGTCAAAAATAAACTTTCGACGAAAAAATGTGTTATCAAAATGTAGAATATGCTCATATTTTCTTCTGAATGACATATTTTATGCTGTGCAGTGTTATTTAATTGCATGTTAGTTTGTACTATAGCACAAGAGCAAGAATAAGTTACACTGAGATAGCTAATTGACAAATACCAGAACGTTATATCTAACTGAAATGAAATATAAAACTGTAACGTTTAAAGTGCCAAATAAAGGAGCAACATTTCAAAAAGTAAAAATCGACCATTTCTAAATCTGTCAAATACAAAGCTAAAAATTTTCAACTCATTGACCTTTTTTTTTTTTTTTTTTTTAAATAACAAAACATGAAAAATATTTCCAAATGATTGCAGCTAAGAAAGAATAAGTAGAATTAATTCAAAAAAAAAAAAAAAAAAAAAGAACTGGAACAATTTAAAAACTCCTATCACCTAGGGAAAAAAGGAAAACATAAATAAATGATAATAAAATTAAAAGTTACGATCTTCCCCAATAATTTCTTCGACAAAAACTAAGTTTTATTGCAGAGTTTTAAGCGACTACAATCGCTCTGCCACCAAGACAGCCCACAACACATTCGGATTTTCAATCATATGCATGGTGACCTGATGAAATCCTACAGTAGTCAGCATGTGCAGGATCTTATACAATTGGACATCGACGATTTCAATGCAGTACAAAAACCTACATTGTGGTCCGCAACATTGTCAGGTTGGAACCCTCGCCACCGCCCCGATCTGTCAGTCAAACTTCGATATGCGTGGTGAGTGCAAAGCTCTGAGCTCTCGTGTCTTCAGCTGTCATCGCAATGCCGGTCAACAGGAAGCAGATTTGACGAGCGAGACATTGTCCGCATTAGTTCACACCGTCACTGTCCGGGTCATCCCGTGGGAACAGAAAATCAATATAAAGAGGTAGTTTTGGAAGTTCGAAATGTCTTCGGAAAGGTGTTGAGAGGTGGGTGAAAGTACATAGGGCTCAACTCGTCGTATTGCTTTTCATTGTAAAGCAGTATGGTCATTAAAGTTGACTTACATCAACAGTGTCTCTATTTTTTACTGACCTATTTTGATAGTGTTATTGCACTTAGTGGCAGAAACTTAAAGGGGGAGAGGGGTACAGTTTAGACCGGTCAAAAAATCCACCTTAAATTTTTATGTCATAAAATGTTAATAAAACTATTCAAGAATATATTGCTAAAATTTGCGTGAAAAATTCCGATTACTTCCGATGCTATGAGCACTTAAAGTAACTGTGGAGATTCGAAAACGTTCACAGCTTTTTTTTTTTTTTCAAACGCGTTTTTCTCGAAACAACGTCTTATTCAACTGGTGTGCATTCTAGCTCAAACAGTTTTTGACCAATCGTTCTGAAAATTTGCGAGAATATTCTTTATTCATGTATACTCTACATGAACCTAACTCTTTGATGATATTATTAATAAAAAGTTTTTTTTATTTTTAAGTGCAAAAAATGTGAAAAAAAAATGGAAGAAAATTTTTTAACTTATTTGATCACAATTAGGTTCATATTCTAGGGAAATAGGTTGTTTACGAGGAAACAACATGTAATGATTACAGGCAAAAATTGTGACTTCGAGAATGCACACTAGTAACAAGCTCTGATAGCGACCGACCATGGACAGCAACTTCTAACTCCATTAATGCTAGTGGAAATGACTTCAAAAAATTGCAAGGTATACTTCAAAAGATGAATAAAATATCCTTCAAGTTCAAAGAAATTCTGATTATTTCTCTCCTGTTTGAAAAAAATAATCAATAAACACTAAAATGTCGGCCTCCTAAACTGGTTTCCCTCCTTGAAAAAAATTTCTTTATTGTGTAGCTAATGCACAATCAATCTTGCTTTGTCTTACCGTAAAATTTTACAGTAAAATAGGGTTTTCCGGTAAAAAGTACGGGCAAAATACGGATAATAGTACTTTTTACTGTTAAATTTCAGAAAAAAATTTAAGTGTAGACAAAACGGCCACTTTCTCCGATAATTTGGGTTTCTAAATTGTAAGGATATTATTAAATTGAAAAAATGAAATTCACCCAAATGAATATTGGATTTAAATATAACAATGTCTTATGTAATTATAACTACATTAGGGCCATTCCACGGAAAACGGTCATTTTGTCCCGCGCCTGATGCCTCATATAAGTCATTAAAAATAATACTTTAAAATACTGAAGAACAATTTTTTTCCGCTTAACAAATTAAACTTATGTGAGATATCTTAAGCAAAAAATATCGTCATTACCCTTTAAAATCATTGCTTTTTCATGAAATACATGAACCGTCACGTGCGGGGCAAGCGGTTGACTTTTTTATGGACTGGCCAATTGGATGTTTTAGAAAAGCAATTTTCTCAAAAATAAATTTTGACACGTTTTTGTTAGGCATCGGTACACAGTGCGCCACCAATCTGATGATTAGCAAAAAGAGTTATTTACTGCAGGTATTGCCGGCTCAGCCACAAATTTTGCCATCAAATGAATGATATTTGAAAAGAGTAGACATTAACGGGCACTTTACCGAAACTTTGTGAACTAGCACTCTATTTTCATTATTAAAACGCTTTTATTAGCTTCACCTGTATATATGTATCTTGTAACGGAATCTTGCAACTCAAATTTAGCCCACTTCCTGCAATCAGATTATTTTGAAATTTGACACGTGACCTCAAACCCGACGACTATTTAATATTCTATAATCAAATAAATTAAATAACAATTAATTGATAGTTTATTCCAATTTTAATCACTATTTTGGCATAAATCCAACAATGTGAAAAAGAAAAATTTCAAAAAACATACTTAAAAAATGCTTGCAAAAATTACTTAAAAATATCTATAAAAACTTTTATTTTTCTGCATCAGACAAAATTTGTTCCAATGTTCCAAGGTAATTAGAACATGAGTTATAACTGATTTCATGCCAAAATTTAGGTGAGCCTTCAGTTGGCAATTCATTGTTGATCAGGCCATTGTTGAACAAAACCTTTTTTAAATGTATCTCAATTTTCAAAAGTAATATAAATATGATTTCCGCACACATACATCGATGATGGAGATGGATTAGCTGGATTAGACAATTACTCGACAGGCAATTATTTGCGCAGTTGAATGTTTTTAGAGCTCGGCTATTTTCTTTATGGAGTTCGAGAGATCATGTTTTGAATGATGCCCGAGACCTCTAGTCGCTTTTTTGGGGGTGGGCAAATTTAATGAATATAAAATATTTTGAATTATGTTGAAATACCTTTGATGTACTTACCATTAAGTATGTCACCAGCAATGCTGTACCGGTGCTAAAAGTAGCCATAAATTTTTTTTACGTAAATTCGAGCATTTACTGAAATTCAGTTTATATATTGCTTTCAGTTTTCGTTTTTAGTTAATATCGTTCATAATGTGTTGGTATTTCAGTTAAGTAATCAATGAAATGATGCAGAATAATTAATACTACTAGTATCGCTTGTGGTTCAATGTCATATAATGTATTGAGACCCTTCATTAATATTTTATTGAGGATGAATATGGGAGCAAGCTTAACGTAACAACATCTAGACTAGAGCAGCTTGAGTTGTTCTGATGAATTTTGGAAATAGCTGAAAGTCACGTTCTTTTACAGTCATATAGAAGTTATACTTTTCATAATAATTACTCGTAAATACTTAAAGCTAAATAATATTACAGTCAAAAAAATTTATTTTGATTACGTACAATTTTAAAGCGCCTAAAGATTTCCGTCTCCAAATTTGGAAATTTCTGAGAAAGTTTCGCTTACAAATGAAATAAAAGGTCGAGAAATCGATTTTTTTTTTTTTTTTTTTTAATCGCAGTCCGCTATCCTAACAAATTTTCTACTAAATTTTATGACTCTAATTAGAAAACAAAAAGGGAGCCAAATGGCTGAAAAGATAAAATATGAAATGAAATGGGGAAAATGTGATAAAAATCGCACCAAATGTGTTTTTGTTTCAAATAATAAAATTCCCATTGTTGAAATTGTCCAAGTCTAAATAAGAAGTTAAATTTATTCATGTAAAATTCAACGTCTTATGAGACAATCCAATGAAGAGTTATCAGTGTGGTTTGATCATTCAATAACTAAAAAGGTAAAACTTTTCATGTAATTCCGAAGACCGAAAAATTGAGATTAATAGCATTTTAATCATCAAAGCTAAACATGTGAGGATTACAGTAATGCATACTGAAATTAAACTACAGTACAGCATACTGAAGAACTACACGAAATGAAAACAATGCACAGCATATAAAAATCAACAGCGGGGAGATAAATAGAGGAATAACATGAATTTCAAAAAACGGAATCGTAGCATTCATAGTTCCTCCGAAATGCCTAAAAACTGGTCGAAACATTTTCTGAAATAAATATTTTGACCATTTTAGATTTGACAAAAATCCTATGAATTTCGGCTCACCACAGAGCGAAAATCAAAAAAGGCTTTAACATTAAAATAAATGAAGTAAAATTAATTAAAGGAGTCAAAAATGAATTCGTAGAAAAACTCAAGCAGTTTAAAAGCAGGCAACTTTCAATAAAATATAAAAGAGGAAACCCGCAAATCAGCAAAAACGAAAACCAAACTTGTAAGAAATACAGAACGAAAGCTGAATTATTAACAGAACTATGCCAATTCCCTTTTATGTGATAAGCCTTTCAAATCCAAAATCTACAGTCTGGAGAGGGGATAACAGTATTGGTTTTTTACTTCCTTTCACAAAAAATTAAATATTGTATTCGCGAAAAAAATTTCACTCAAAAATCGGCCTTAATTTCCATTTTGCTCAACCACGAATGAATGTGGAGGTTTTCTTTTCGACCCGACCACACGTGGATATATGCCTAGGAACGTAAAGACACCCGAAACATCCATTTTGACGATCCCCGAGTTAATTACAACGAGTTTTCTCGTGACGTTCGTATGTACGTATGTGCTTATGTATCTCGCATAACTCAAAAACGGTATGTCCTAGAATGTTGAAATTTGGTACGTAGACTCCTAGTCGGGTCTAGTTGTGCACCTCCTCTTTTGGTTGCATTCGGATGCTCCTAAGGGGGTCTTTTACACCTTTTTGGGGGGAAATCATTGTTAATTTCAATGCTAACTCAAAATGGTGTTGTCTTTGTCAAACACGTGTTGAATTTGTCAAACACTTGGCGATATATCGCCAAGATTTTGGCCGCCAAGTTTTGTCGCCAACTTGCCGAAAAAAATGGCGATTTTTTTTTTTTAAATTTTTAAATCTGGTTTTAATTCGGCCAATGTTGGTGATATTTAAAGAGTTAACCACTGAATCACATTAAAATTGCCAATAATGGGAAAATAAATCTGTGTAAAACGTTTTTTTTTTTTTTTTTGCTTCGGTTCGCAAGAAACTGGGGGTGAAAATATTTAGTGTTTCCTTGCTTACTCCAAGGCGCTATTATCATTAAATTGGCGTGAAAGGAAGTCATATGATGCACACATCAGCTCTTTTTTTTTTTTTTTAAACTTGGATTAAAATTAAAGATTAGTGTAGTCACAACTAAGTGTAGCCACGATGCCCGTTAGGGTGGAGCAAGCATAGGCACAACAAGATAGTGTGTTTAGTTGCACCTCCCCCCTCCCCCAGCGCGGACTTCGGAAATCGCTTGAAATTATAGTCCTCCTCTCTCCCGAAAAGATATTTCATGCTATTTTTGGTCAGATAAGACAGAAAAAGCGGTTTCGTGGCTCTCCCTCGGAAATTTTCGAAATTGAACTTCTAAAATTGCAAATTTTAAATTTTCTTTGGTGACATTTGGAAAGAGCGTGGGAGTCAGAGGTTCTCTTCTAGAGAGCGGCAGCTGCCCCTCCTTGCCCCCTCTGGCTACGCCCATAGATTAGCTGAATCTCGGAGCAATGCAAAGTTATGGGAGATTTGTTTTATTGTTGACATAACTTATAAATAGAATATGTTTTCAAACATCAAGATTAAAAAACTCACATAACTAAGTAGAAGCGCTTAAACAGGTAGGTTAAAAATCTTAAATGAAAATGATAAATAAATGAATAAAAATCTTCAAACATGAATTCAAATTATAGGTAGCAATATTAAAGCTGTTAAATAGAAACAACGATCAATAGTTTAAAAATTAATTATCCGGGGTCAGGAAGGAGGGGGGCCAGTTGGTTTTAGAGGCTATGATGGTGATTTTTCACGGGGGTTGCCCAAAATTTATAGGTCGGAGCCTGATAATTATGCACTTATCGTTGATCAATTATTACACCTTAGAACATCGTTTCTCAACACTTTTTTGACTCGCGGATTGGCAAGAATTTTATCAAAAACTTCTGGGACCGGTAGTTTTTTTTTTTTTTTTTTCTCTTTTACAAAAAAAAAAAAAAAAAAAAAAAGGGAAAAAAGAAACCTTGCATTTGCTGAGCTTTAAAAACACATTAATTTGTTTTACGGGACCGGTGTGGAGTTTTCCCCCCTTTTTCCTTTAACAACAAAAAAAAAAAAAAAAATTCGCATCGGGGACCGTTTTAAATAATTGTGAAAAAAAATTTGCTGACGGATGAGTGCTCTCCCCCCCTCCTTCCCTCGTTGTTTACAAAATAATGATCAATCATTTAGTAAATCTATAAATAAAACGATACTTGGTGTTAAAGTTCAAGTACAGAAATATTTAAATATTAAGAATAATATAAGGTTATATTGTAATAATTACACATCTTTACTAATAGTAAAGCTCAAAGTTTGTCTGGATATCTGTCGAGATGTCTCCCTGTGACGCGCATAGCGCCTAAATCCTTCCGAAAATTTTCATGAAATTTGGCACAGAATTAGTTTGTAGCATGGAGGTGTGCACCTCGAAGTGATTTTCTGAAAATTCGATTTTGTACTTTTTCTATTCCAATTTTAAGAACATTTTACCGAGCAAATTATCATAACGTGGACGAGTAAATTACCAAATTATCACAACGTGGAACTGTAACGTGGGCGAGCAAATGAACATAGCAAATTGGCGAGAAATTCATCATCCATTGTTTGTAAATATACAGGCTAACCAAATGACCTTTTAATTTTATACTACGAGCAAAGCCTTGCGTTCACCACTAGTAAATTCGGAACTCCAGCGCTCGAATACGCTACCTTGCGGTGATTTACAAAACTGCAAATGAAACTTAAACATTGCCACGTTGCGTTCCACGTTTGTCAGTTGACGTAAACACAAGCAGTTTGTTCAGAGTATTTATTAACGCAATCGATGTGTCTTAGTTTGCTTTCAGCTACAGAAATTAATTCGTCCCTTAGTAGTATTCTCGAGCTTCTCAAAATAATGTTAGTTTTCATTATTTCCTTAATAATTGGTGAAAGCGAAAATTCTGGATTAACAAACTTGGATAACGTTATACAAGGTAAAAATTTTTATTGTTTTGTATGAATTTGTAAGAATATGGGGTTTTTTTTAATCTGAAATTAATTAAACTTACAATATTTTACAGCAGCATTTAGATGGAATGGACAGTATGCAAAATATTTTCTTGAATATATTATCGTAGAACAAAATGAATAACCGAGAAAGAATTTACTTTATTCCTTTTATTCTCAGCTGAAAGGTTTCGCCAAATTTGTTTAGGGTTATAGTATTAGTATAGTGCGAGCAGAGTAGCCTTGGCGAGATTTCGCGTTTTTAGTTAAACCATTTTTAATTTTTATCATGAGTGGAATAAAATGGTAGTAAGATTACAGAATTCGATAAGTGAAAGGAAATAATGGTCAATCAACTGAAAAGAAAACTACCACCATATATCCGTGAGAATTTTGTTGATGATTTGCATAACATGACACAATTAAATCGTAACTCAGAAATTAGAAAAATCGAAACAGAAAATTTTTAAATTAACCGATTCGGGAATTCGAGAGAAATGACTCAGCTACAAATGGAAAAAAAATAAGCGCTAGCCAAGCAAGGCAAAAAAGTATCATCTTCTTTCGATAACAATTTGTAATGTCACATTGAATTTTCTAGCATTAATTGTTATTCTTGTCAGGCCACAATTATTATTTAGTTTTATCAAGAATTGATAAATATCGAATTCAACATCGTGGAAATAGCTGCTTAGAACTACGAACTACGTAGTTTGCATTAATCTTTGACGTTTAGTAATGCTTCTTGAATTCTCATTTCTTTCTACGTGGGCCAGAATATCCACAAGACTTCGAAAATTAATTTAAAAAGAATAAAGCGAAAAAATCATACGTACGAACAAAAATCACAACACTTTTAGCATTTTTTTCGTTACCATGTGCGTTTGTTTTAGTTTTCAATTCCGCCATTAGACAGTGACTTCAGTGCCCCCTATAGTTCGTTGGAGTTGCGAATAGAAAAATTGACGAAAAATCAAAGGAACCAACGAAAATTAAGCGCAAATGTCACGTCGAGCAAAAATCTCTGGATCGGTCCCATTTTTCCGCGGGACCTCCAGTTGAGAATCACTGGCCAAGAAAATATTCATTTTTGGTGGCGCCATCTGTGATTTTAACTTCGAGATATATCCCTTTATTATTATTGTTCATTGGTTCATGATATGAAGAAAAAGGAAAGATTGATATCAGAGGTGTGTATGTGCTTTTTTTTTTAAGTTTAAAATGCATTTAAAATTCACTAATTGTGAAAACAAAACAAGAGCATTCCAACAAACTCAGCCTTTGAGTATTTTTAGCGATATATCCAAACCAAAAAAAAAAAAAAAGCCGCGTTTCGTAAAGTTTTCCGAGTAAAACATAAAAATTTTAAATATTTTTATTATTTTTATTTCGTAAGAATAAGACATCATGAAAAATGCTGATTCATATCTTGTTTGTTCATGTTTACGAATTATTTGCACCTGAGAAGTATCATAAAATATAAAAAATGTTTTTTAATTCTAAAGACTATTTCTATAAGCTTTTGGTTCCCGTTGAAAAATATGAAATAAAATAAGTGTATGATTTCTTTATTAAAACACTAAAAAATTGCAGTTGATCTTAATGTCTTTATATTTAAGGCAATTAAAGCAGCTAATAAAATTTAAATTAAAAATTTAGAGAAGAAGAAACAGGCGGTACGCGACTCTTTGCGAATAGCTTTTACTTAACAGCCTCTAAAATGCAGCAAAACCCCCCTATTTCTTCTTCTCTAGAAATAGGGGGGTTTTGCAGCATTTTAGAGGCTGTTAAGTAAAAGCTATTCGCAAAGAGTCGCGTACCGCCTGTTTCTTCTTCTCTAAATTTTTAATTTAAACTTTATTGGCTGCTTTAGAATTACGATAAAAATAAAGATATTAAGATCAACTGCTATTTTTTAGTGTTTCAATCAAGAAGTCATACACTTATTTTTGTTTCATACTTTTTAGTGCGATGGAAGCTTATAGAAAAGTCTTCAGAATTGAAAAAAACATTCAGAATTATTTAAGATTTTTAGTTTAAAATGTATTTGAGGTGAATATTTTTAAAAAATAAAATATATTTTCTTGTTACCTATCCTTATTAAGAAAAAAAGGTATGGACTTTCATTAAATATAAATTTGTTGCGCATAAAGAGAGAATAGCTTAATTATTTATTTTTTTCATTAATCGTTTTTTGTTTGTATGATTAAATTTAAAAGAAATTTTGTTAAAGTATAGTGAGAAAACGAAAGCTCTTAAAAACGTCCACAAATATGTGCTTGCTTAGCCTCGAAGCTGATTTTCTTAATTGATTAACAATTCATTCATTCATTTTTTTTTCATTGTTTATGGCAACAATTAAAAAAAGCGGAATTATTTTAAATTTATAATTACTATTTTCGTTGTTTCTGACAACAATTAAAACCAGAAGTAAACGTAGGAATTATGATTAGGAATGTAAGCTAAGAGATAGTCTATAAAAAAAAAAAAAACTATTGCAACTAAAACATTTCCTTATCAACAAACAAAGTGATTGCCTTATCAAGAGGGTTTTTAATATGTAGTTTTTAAACAACACTTATGTTTGATTAATGCCAGTTACAGAAGCAAATCCTGAGTCCAATTATCATACTACAAAAAAGAAGGTAATTATTCCCAATTTTGCAGTAAAAAACATTTCCCTTGCAAAAGTTTCAAAATTTATTAATTTTTTTGTTGGTGTTATTCTGCTAACAGGATGCAATTGCGAACATTTCCTCTAATTAACGAATAAAAGATCTGTAGAATATCACTGTAATATCAGTGAATTAGAGCACTGATTGTCTGGTTTTTAAATGTATGTTAAACAGACATAGTGCTCTGAACTCCCATAGCATAAAATATCTATATTATAAATAGCAAAAGGAAAGGTTTAGCTCTAAAATTCATTTTAAATATTCACTTGCACAATAAAATATCAAAAAACGTTGGAAAAGAAAAGTAAAATATGATCAAACTTGATACGTTAATATTTTCTTTATAATTTTCCCTTTTCCTGAAAAGTGCTACTCCTTGAAATTACAAGAAATCGGTGAAGCAGTGGATTACTAAATGCTTTTTAAATTTTAATGTGTAAAACGTCTCTTGTCTGAAAGAAAAACTATGCACCTTTAGAAGCTTCTTTTTAGGTCTATAAATATTATTGGTTCATGTATGAAAAATTAACTCACTTGCTTACAGTTCTTATTCAATTTCAAAATAACTACTTTTTGTGAGGAAAAAAAATGCATGTCTCATAGAAACTCAAAGGCGTACGGCGGGCACAGCATAACGCAAGTTTTTGGGAAAACTGCTTGTTATTTAAATCATTTTAACTACAAATAATAACGCTATTTAGGATTTGTTTTTCAATAATTGAAAAAAATGTTCTGCAATAGAGAAAAAAGTATAAAAATGGAAAAAAAGAAAAGAATGGAAATTTTCAAATGCATTTTTTTTTTTACAATCTAGGCTTTATATTATTCAAAAGTGACAAAAAACCAAACCCAGAAATGTCACTTTCTAGTATAGTACAGGTCTGATAAGTTGAAGTCTGTCCTTGAGACTGTTTATTTTTTTTTGGGGGGGGGAGTACACTGACAGGCGGAAGGTTATTAGTACTGAGTTGAGAAAGGTTATCTTCATAGTAGTGTTGCGAAAGTATTAATACTAAAATCATGCGAATAACACTATCCCTTTTTAATGAACTACAAGAAAATGTAAACTGTCTCAAGGTTAGAACTTGTCTTACTAGAGCCATGCAATAGTCAATCATTACATTTCCATTTTGTAAACCAAAATTATTCCATATTTATTCGGAAGTCCTAAACCTCAAGCACAAAGCTTACTCAAAATTTAAATTTAAAATTTTATTTAAAATCACAGCTGCACTGGTGCGTATACACTGCTCCATAATCACAATTAAGAAGCACACCCTGAAAATACATCAAAAAAAAAAAAAGTGTTCAGCTTGAAGTTTCATCTTCTTCGCTGTCATATTCAGAATCCCAGTTCCAACTATTACGCCTGGAACACGTATCGTCGGAAAAACAACTGGCGAGGGAATTCAGACGAAGAAATTTAATACCAGTGTCTGAATCTAATGCATCTAAAGTAAAGTCATCAAGTCTCTGCTTCCTACATTGTGAAACGGATTTGTCTGCTGGACTTTGACTCGTAGCACTTCGAGGAACAGATTGTTCAGCTTCAGGACACGAATATCGTTTCCGCAAACTTCCAACTGTGGCAACATAGTTTGGTACTTCACACAAAGGCACGTCAGTACTTTGTAGAATGTTTTTTTCAGCACTTCCATCCTTACTTTCAACAAAGTTACCTTCACCGTCACTTGGCATGTCTGCACTTTTTGAAAATTCCGTACTGGAATTAAGGTCAGACATGTCTTGGTCATCTTCTTCATTTTCTTCTGGAATGGTTTCGACATTTAAATCCAAAGCATCTGCAAAGTAAACATGATCCTTGAAGTGGCTGGTGAACGAAATTCCATCTGAACCATTCAAAAATATCTCTTGATCAACGCTAACAGCATTTGAGAAATAGCCATCGAGATCGGTAGGCATGTTGAACACATTTTGAGAAAAAACTCTGAAACCATTTTTGTTGGTTGGGTTTGCTTTCGTCAATGCTTTTGGACTAGTTTGAGGGTCTAGGTCTGTGAAACGATATCTATCAGGCATAGACGAAGTTTCTTCAAAGCTTTTGGTGTCGTCTGAATCGAAAGAAGTATTCGATGTTTGGTGTCTAAAGTTGACAGTCTTATCAAACGTAACATTAGTGATCTTAGATGTCTTGATGAAGTTATCATCAGCGAAAACGCTCTTTCTCTCTACGTATGCACCATCATCAGTTGATGGAAAGGCCTCTGAGGCTGGTTTCGTAATTTTGACATCAGGTATCACTCTTGTTGTGCTCTGTACTCCTGCACGGCCTTCGTCTTGGGAATACTGCTTGGTTACCTTGTTGCTCGGTCTAAGCAGTTTACACGGTTGAGAATCTTGTATTAATGAGTCTGCAGATGATTCAGATGAAGCACTAAAAATAAGAAAAAATGTTTAGCTAGAGCATGAATTTTAAGTTTAAGAGTGTTTAGAATTATTTTTCCAAATCATATTTAAGTATGCATCAAAATCAGCTCAACACAAATTTTTAAAATTTACAAGAGAGGAAACACGTTTCGCGCTCTGCCCACTTAATTTATTTTTAATTTTATTTATTTATTTATTTATTTATTATTTATTATTTATTTATTTATTTATTTATTTATTTATTTTTATTTATTTATTTGTTTATTTATTTTGAATAACATTCGCGAACGACTTTATTTTCTTTCTTTTTTAGATAAGCAGTATTGTCTATTTATTATTAAGAGATAAAGCAATTTGGATTGAACTGCTTTTGAAGTAATTTGGCCATTCTTTCTTTCTTTCTTTTTTTTTTTTTTTCAATTTTTCATTCAAATTCCAATTAAATTCATATATTTTTGACTTATTTTGATGGAAACAGAAATATTTATAAACAAATTGATTGAAACTAGTCATATTTCATCTTATTTATTCAAACAATATCCTAAAACTAACTAACGACATATATATTTTTTCCAAAAACTTATTCAAAATTATCAGATTAAATTCGCTCCAAATCTGATATTTATATAACAACTTATTTTACATGCATTTAAACTTTGAGTCATTTCATTTCAAATCAGACAGGCAGGTATGAAAAGTGTTGTATGATCATCACCGAGTGTTTTGAAAAAAATACAGTAGTTACAACTAAGGGACATATGAAATATCCCAAATGGATTTTGCAAGATTTTTTTTTTTCCTTCAACTACAGTCTACGAAAATTCTGCACAAAATCGGCCATTTTGGAAAAAACCAGCGAAACACTCGATTTGAAATGAACACTCTATTTCAAAAGTATTTAACCTATTTGAATAATTCTTTTTTCTGAAAACAAATAAGGACCCATATATCATCTACACATTGTTTTTGAAAATTTAGTTAGGTTTTTTGCTAAAGAAAAAAATATACATTTTTGTGGCGAAAAAACTGCATTGTTACTGATTTTTTGATTTTTTTTTTCCTCCAATGAAAAAAAAGTTTTTTTTTATTAAACGGAGAAGGCAGTCTAAAGTCCTCATATGATAGTTTCATAAAATATTTTATTGTAATCCTTAGATGCATACAGCCTTGGAAATAAAATTTGATGTTTGGAAAATTTTCAAAAATTTACGATTTTTGAAGTGAGAATACTCAAAAACCCGTTTTTTTTAAATCTAAAAATTGGCTCATTTGAACCCCTTTTAATGCTTACCAAGTGGATATACACCGCGTCCCGTGTTTTTCTCAGAAAATGTTGTATGATTTTTTGAAAGTGAAGTTATTGCCCATGGCATACAGCATGTAAAATGAAAATGTCTTATAAATTCATTCACTGAAATTCTGATTATATTAATGCATAATTGCTAAAGTAACAGTGTACCTTATCAGCAACAACTAAACTCTTACTGATTTTTAATAATATACGTGTAACAAATCACTTTTGATGACCAAATCAATTCGTCTTTTTGTATGACTGCGTGAAAGAATAGAAGAGCCTTTGGTGACCATCTGACTTCGTTATATAAATATATTTTTCTGTTGATCAGGGTCTAATTGTTATAAAAGCTGAACTCCCATACTTCCTTATTTATTTCACTCAAATTTTTGTATTTTTAACCGAATTCAGGCCACTCAAGCATTAAACTAAGTTCTGAAGACTATAGGGATCCTTCACTTATTTTGTTAGAAATGGGATCCCCGACTATAAAAGCTACCTTTGGGATTTGTTTGGTTACCTCTTACAACCATCTTCAATTGATTACTTCCCTCGTGTAATAGGTGGGTTTTTTAAATTCTCAAACTGTAGGTGAGTTTTGCGTTTTGAATTTAGTATACCTTTTGTATAGAAGTAATCATACGAAGTAGGGTCTCAAAATTCTGGGACAACAGTCACCAATGACAACCAAAGCACGCAATTAAAATAAATCATTTTAAATGAGTTGTACTGCTCTTAACTTTGAGCTTGGCTGGTTTTCCCTGTCACGTAATTAAGTTGCACGTTGTAATTGAAAGAGAACAAATTTGATTCGTTGCGGCATATGTAAGTAACGGTGAATGCATCGCTTTGGAGACAAAATAAACTACTATTGAAACAATATAAAACAATTTAAAAAAAAAACAGAACTGACTTCAATAATTGCTCTAAAAAGTGAAAAACAATTTTATACTTTGAATACCATCGATAATACTCTTTAACGTAATTTTTGAAGTTGGCGCAAAAACAAAAAGTAAAATCATGTGTAACCATAGTTTTTAAGAAAATCCCCCTAAGGTAACGAAGCATTTATAACGTTACTCAAATACGTTGTTATCAATGCATAATGTACACAAAGTGTTTTGTAGAAACTGGGTCCGATTAAATTTATAGTTGTAGCTGTGTTATGGCAACTAATGATTTTAGCTATAGTTTTTGCGCCAGCTTCAAAAATTACGTTTAAAAGTATTATTGATGGTGTTCAAAGAATAAAATTATTTTTCGCTTTGTAGAGCAATTTTGAAGTCGGTTCTTTTTTTTTTTTTCCAAAATTATATTATTTCATTCTTTTTAGTGTAAATGCATTTCAGAAATAGTACAAAGTTAGCGTCACGAAACTTCCGTATTTTTTCATTATTATGCTCCATACTAGAAAAAAAAACTATAAACACGCCTTAAACTTTAAGCGATTGGCACTAAAAATTTGTCCTTGTTCCTCTCTGGGATTCAGTTGAATGCTAATTTAATTATAACCATCTAATTATTGAATTCCCAAACTAATTTATTTTTCAGAACATGCAAGTTACTCGTGATAAAGATCCTAATGTGTCTCTTTACATAGCCATGATATCGATTATCGGCATAGATGAGAATAAAAATCTTACGAGAGCATATTGATAGTGAATACATTTCATGCTTGCTTCAGAGAAGCCTTTATTCAAAATTTCATTGTGATTACTATTAATATTATTGTTGTAAGGTAAAAAATTTTTTGTAACAATGGGTTTTATATTTCATCATTTAATGTGGAAATTACATGAAATTTACTGTTTTTTACCTATAACGTTTTTTTTCGAACAAATATCGTCAAAGTAATGGGACCTAAGTTGAATCATCCCCTATCCATTAAACAAAGAATCATCAAAATCGGTTCACTAGGTGAGAGAGAGTGAGTAAAAACACAAAAAAAAAAAAAAAAAAAAAAAAAAAAAAAAAAAACATGTGACCCACTTCCCCCAATTAACTCTAATTTGAATTCTGAAACTTAGAATTCAAATTATGTTTTTCGCAATCACGAGTTGCGACAAGACCCTACTGATTAGAGTTATTGTTTCTAGAAATGGCTGCCCCCCCCCCCAAGCATGTCCCTCCTCCTGGGTGGTTACGTGTGTATAGTTGTGTGTGTGTGTAGGCTTACGTGTGTGCACGTAGGCGTGTGTATGTGTGTAAAGGCGCGCGCGCGTAGGGCGAGTGTGTATGAGCATGATTGTGTAGGACATGGACGCCACCACCCAGCAGAAATGGATTCCGGGGACAGTGCTCCGGACTAGAGGAGCCGCGCCGGTGGACGGTGGTGCTGCAGAGGCCCCTGGTCCAAACTGAAAAAGGAACCACAACATCAAGGACTGTCAAGTGAGAACAATAAGCAATCGCGATTGCTCAAAAAAAAATGGTATAAACTAATAACCGTCTCCTTTTTGAAGTCAGTTAAAAAATGAAGGATTTTAGCTGTTACTGATTCAATTATTATAGCTACTAGGCATTAATATAATCAGAATTTCAGTGAATAAAATTATTCGGCATTTTCATTTTACATGCATGCCATGGTCACTTTCAAAAAAAATAAAACATTTTCTGAGAAAAAAAAGACACGGGATGCGATGTATATCCCCTTGTTAGGCATTAAAATGGGTTCAAATGAGCCAGTTTTTAGAATTGAAAAAAAAATGGGTTTTTTGAGTAATCTTACTTCAAAAATCGTTAATTTTTGAAAATTTTCTAATTTTATTTCCAAAGCAATATGCATCTAAGGATCTTATTAAAATACTCTATGAAACTATCATATAAGAGCTTCAGACTGCCATCTCCGTTTAGTAAAAAAAAAACTTTTTTTCATGGAGGAAAAAAAATCATAGAATCAGTACAAATGCAGTTTTTTCACCACAAAAATATTTTTTTTCTTTAATAAAAAACCTAACTAAATTTTCAAAAACAATGTCTAGATGATATATGGTCTTTATTTGTTTTTATAAAAAAGAATTATTCAAGTAGGTTAAATACTTTTGAAATAGTGTCCATTTCAAATCGAGTGTTTTGCTGGTTTTTTCCAAAATGGCCGATTTTGTGCAACATTTTAGTAGGCTGCGACCGAAGAAATTTTTTTTTCTTGCAAAATCCTTTTGAGATATCTCATATGTCTCTTAGTTGTAACGACTGTATTTTTTTCAAAAAAATCGGTGATGGTCATGTGACAGGCAGGCCCTGCCTGATCTGAAATAGAACGGCTCTTTATCAAAAAAAAAAAAATCTGTTTAAATGTGAGACATAAGTAAAATAACTGGAAAGAGTAATATTTAACCAATGCAGACCTTTGCTCCTTATCATGTTTTGCCAAATGGCAAGTCCCTAAAAGTTGCTCCAACTCTCGAATTCTGTATTTGGAATCTTCTACTTCTCTTTCTTTATCGCATAGCTTTGCTTGTAAGACTTCACACTGCAAAACAAAGAGAAATTACAGTGGCAAGTAAATATCATAAAAAGCTTATGGTTGATTTTTTTTTAAATAATACTAGCTGCCTCGCCCGGCTTCGCGCGATCTATCTCGAAAATAAAAGTTATGTCAAGTGACGAATGTTCAACAATCAAGCTTCAATTAGAGAAAAAAATACTGTAAAAATTCCCTTCAAAATAATCATTCTTAAAAAAAGAAAACTGCAAATCGAAAATTCCCGAATAAATTAAACGCAACACCTAACATTCAAAAGAAAAAAGATAAATCGCAAAATAATAATCAAAAGGGGAAATTTTTGCCTCAAAACAAAAACAAAATTTTATTTAGTCACAGCTGAGAAAAAAAGAAGCAACGTTCTGAACGCTGATTTAAAATGAGATGGCGTAGCGCGATCAATAATTTTTGGATATGAAAATAGAGTTCCATCAGACTTAATAATGCTTTTAAATTTTTTCCCGATGATTTTGCAGCTTTTTTTTTTTTTTTTAATTCGAAGGAAGTGAATGAACTTTATGGGTTGTTTTCGCGGGCTTTTAAATGGCGTTAAAATCGAACTGATCGGATAATTATTTCGGGTAGAAAGAGTCATTTAATGCCATTTTCGGGTCCTCAAATTAAAATTTGAACGGTTCGGTTCTTTTTTGGCGTTTGAAACCCCCCCCTCCCTACGTTCCTGCTCGGATGCCCAAGTACCTCCCTGTCAAATTTGGTCGAGATCCGACGTGAACTGTGGATTTGTATAAGGAACATACACACACACTCACATATATATGCACACATATTCTTTGTTTTATTTAATTATAGATAGCAAGAGCGTTAAATCCACGTTAAAGAATTCAAAAAACAGTTTTAGTTAACATTAAGTTGTCATAACAATATATTTTTTTTTTTTTTTTTCAGTTTACACTTTCTTTATATTTATGTGATTGAAGATTCATGTTGGTTTATCGTTTCGTTGTCAACACAATTAAGTTTTCAGTTTCACAATTTTTTCTTCCATATTTATGCGTTTAAAGAGCTGTATTCTTTTAAGGATTTGTTGTCTGCACAAATACGTTTTCAGTCATTCTTTTTTTAATAGTTACATGTTAAAAACATAATATTGGCTTAGCATTAAATTGTTAATACAATTAATTTTCAGTTAATAATTACGTACATTTTTACGTTCAATCTTCTGTTTTGGTACACAATCTCTGAAGAAAAGTGCGCTTAAAATAAACGTACTCAATTTCCTCAAAAATATAAAAATCGACACAAAATATTATAATTTGCAAAGCATTTAAATATGCGTATGAAATATATCAAACTCAAATATATCTATCATTTGAGTAATCCTCCAAATCGATTCTCTGCTACCGATTAAGGTTGTCAGTAAATAATTATTCGAAATGTTCAATACTTCTTGATTGATATGATTGAGGTGTCACGGGGGTTTTGATTGAGGTTTGCACAGCAACAAGATTTCTAAAATGAGAATCCGTTTTCATACTTGCTACGATTGCCGAAACAAAATAAAAGTGACAATTTTGCAATTGAAATATAAATACTAGTCAAAAATTGAGATTTTTAATAATAACCCCAATGTCGATATAAATATTCATCAAAATCTTTGTTGAACCTCTTTTCTAAAACGGAAAGAATCTATTTTTTACAATTCTAAATACTTTGCAATCAGTATGTATATCTGTAAAATAACAATTCTCTAGTGTCGTATTATGTTTTATTGTATTATTGTAAAGCTTTTATGCATTGTTTTCAACTTTATTACATTTATTGATGTTAGATTACCAGAATTTGTCAAAATTGTGACTGATAATAATATGTTTTATATATTGAAATAAAGTTAAACAGAGACCACTTGCTCAGATTTATCTGAGCATTTAAAATCGATAAACCGAGAAATTGGTAGGTGTGGGTGGTCTCTGAGAGTGTCAAGTGTCAAATCAGCCTGTACATTTAGTAATTTACAATATATTCAGAGACGTTGAAAACAAACATTAGACAAGTATTTTTCCAAATATAATTTTGACTAATTGAATTGCAACCAAATCGTATCCAAGTTTTCTTCCGGAAACCCATATAATGAAAATTCAGAACATTAAAAATGGAAAATACTTACCCTGGCAATGAGTTGCCATATTGTTCGGCCCGGTACCTATTGAAAAGATCAATACAATTATGAAACAAATCGCATTAAATATACTATTTACAAAATTTTCTTTTTAACAATAAGAGTTCAAAACATCTAATATATATTTTAGAGCATATATATCTCATGCAATGGCGCAGCGAACGGGGCATTTGGTGAAAAAAACACCCCCCAAAAGCATTGGTTTTAACATAAATGCGTATTCTGACATAATACTTAAAATATATAAAAGGACTGTCTTGATCAAGAAACTCCCTCAAGAAGGTATTTTTGATCAAAAAACCAGCCCTAGAAGATAATTTTGATTATCAAACCAGCCCTAGAAAATAATTTTGATTAAAAAAAACCCTCCAGAAAGTATTTTTGATCGAAAAACCCCCTCCAGAAGTTATTTTTGATCAAAAAAGCACCTCCAGAAGGTTTTTTTGGCTGCACTTGTGATCTAAAGTACATGTGCCTGTTTTTCTTTTCATTGCAGAGTAGAACTTTTATCATTCTACCTCTACAATAAACTAAACATGTGATACTTCCTTTTTGCACAAAAGGGAAATAATAAATTCGTTTGATTAGGTGATTCAGCTTTCATTTGTAAAATAATTCTAAAAAGTTAACTTTTGCACTATACAAAATTTGCTAAAAAAAAATAGTAGAATATTAGATTACTCTTCTGTGTAGTCTTGAAACTTTGCTTCATATAAACAAACCAGCAATTAAACTTCTCTTACACAAGTTCTAAATGGCGACTAAAACGAAAGAATACGAATGCAATTCGAAGATATGTAACTGAAAGGAAAAAAGAAGAAAATTGTGCTCGAAAGTAAAAGCTCGAAACAGTGTGACTGTTTTGAAAAATTTATAACAGGAAAACGGTTAATGATGGGAAAAAAAATTCCTGCAGAAAATTCATATAGCGGGCTGTATTTTTTTTTTTTTTTTTTTATTCGCAGAGTTGCAAATTTTAGTTCAAAAATTTTCCAAAAGATGGCTCTGCTTATAGTAAGTCAATCAAGGAAAGATAGAAAATTACATCATACTTTTTCGAAAAAAATGTTAATGATCAAAATTACATAACAATATTTTCAAAATGCCTACGGTAGGCTACAACCACATGTCGCAAACGGAGAAAAAAATCGGTGAATTTCAATTCTTCCTTTTTGATTTACGGGCTTACTAGCTGAAGCGCCATCTGTTGAAAAAATTTTGAACTAAAATTTGGAACTCATGGGAGGAAAATGTATGGCCCGTCACATGAATTTTCTGCAAGAATTTATCTTTTATCGTCAACCGTTTTCGTGTTATAAACTTTTGAAAACAGTCAGTCTATTTCAGGACACCCTGTATATGCTCTCACAACCATTATCTATGATACACTTACAGTCATAACATTCTGTTAGGACACTTCGGTTTTAATTTATAGTAAGAATAGTTTTTATATGCAAAATATTAAATCTTTTAATATTTACTTTATTTGCATTTTTCAATTCTTCAATCATTGCTTTGATTTCAGAAACATCATGACCTATAAAAGAAACGAGTTTCAGATAGCAACTACGCAATGAAAAAATAACAATTCAATTAGTTCGATGAAAAACTAGAGTTATGTTCAACATGGGATCCGGACCGAAGGTAACAATTCTAACGTATCATTTAGATGTTTTCATGTTATTTCTTTAGGAAGAAAACAGTTTAATAATAATTCTACTGCGTCTATTCTTGATGAGAAATATTGCTTAAAACGTTGTGAGAAAAACGCTAATAGTTTTGAATTTCAATACTAAAAATAGAATCGGTTTCTTTATGAAAATAAATCTTTTATACCTTCTTCATTGAGGATAAAAGGTTCTTTATTTAAACTTTGGTTGTTTTCTAACTGATTCATTTCACGCAACTGCGTTTAACACAACAACGAGAGTCCAAAAATAAAATAAATAAATTTAAAAAAATAAAACCGAATTTTAAACAGAATTAAAGAAAATAATTAAACGTTCATGAATACAGTTTTCAATTTTGCCAAAACGAAAAATATTGCATAATTCCCATATTTTACTACTTTAAAGAGTTTTGAAAGAATGTAGAGAGATTATTTTGAGTTTTTTTTAAATAACTTAGTTTTTAATGCTCCAAAAATGACATGATGCCGTCTCGCAAGCGCAAGAAGCATGGTGCAATTGTCGTTGTTGGTGACGTCATCGTCAGATCGCTACTCTATTATCGACGGGTTTGACACTTGAACTTGGAGTATTACACATTTGATTTTGAATACAAAAAATTTTATTGTATCGTATAGTATATAGTATACAACAAAGGCTTCACAATTATTTTCAAAAAAACAAATACAGTCAACTCTTGATAACTCGAAGTCCCAAGGGACCGGCAAAAAGTTTAAGTTATTGGTAGGTGGGGTTATGGGAAGTTTACACAACAGTCTCTAGAGTTAAGGAATCGATGAAAACTCCGCGATAAAGAAATATTCGAGTTATCGAGATTCGACTGTATGTAATTTTAAAAAATTACTGGTAACATATACATAAAATTATTCTCTTACTTTAATACGCATTCCGTATTTAAAAGTAATTTAAATTATTTACCTCTGAGTTCATCTTTGGCATGTATTCCACTATCCACCGAAGAATCTTGAGAGCTTCGGAGTAACGTGTCCACGCTGAAAGCTCTTTGTGCTTGAAGGTTTGTTTTCATCCTACACGGAGAAATGCGATAACGAAAATAGGTATTAATATGTGATTTATTTACTTTTTGCTTGAAAAGAAGAAAGAATTTTTCAATTTAATATTTTTATTGAAATCTGTGCCAGTACTAGTGAATCCAAAAACTCCCCAATCATCTTAAAAATATTTCAAGGTTACACTGTTCTTTTACACTTTAGTTATTATAGAGGCATGACGTACATTTTGGTCACATCATAGAAATATATTGCAAATTGGTTATAAAAAAGGAAGAAAAACAGCCGGAGGGGGATATAATAGAACACTTCATAAAGAAGAAATAAATTTACATTTAACGCCATGGTAACATTTCTTTTTTAACCTGTCAAAGAAGCGTAAAATGACTCTTCAACATTGAAATGTTAATAAAGTAAAACCTGTAAAGTTGACCACCTTTGTAAGTTGACCACCTACCTAAGTTGATGGCTTTTGTCAGGAACGGAATTAGTCCTATCTTATGTAATGAAGGAAAACCTCTGTAACTTGACCACCTCTCTATCTTGACCAGTAATATACACCAGCTTTGGTTTGGAGTATTGTAAAAAACTCGTTGTAAGTTGACCATAAAGCAAAAGCATTAGATTGTACTAAAAGTTTCATCAGTTATGCCTCAAATAAGTAACCAGACATTTTAGAAAAACCTATGAATATTTATGTTTCCATCGAAAAACATTGGGCTAATGTAAAGTCCCAGAAAATGCGCCAAACTTCAATAAGGAGTTATTTTGTTGAAAAGTAGATTACCAAGGTTACAAATGTACAAGGAAAAATCAAATGAAGAATTTGAGTCACTTTTGACTTGTTGTGATCTTTTAGGAATTGTTAATATCAAGTAAGTAGTTTTTCATAAGCAATGGGGCTATTTTTTTTTTTTTTTTTTTTTGAATCGATTTACAGAAATTTTAAATTTGTATGATACTTTACGTGTCATTCTGGTAAATAGTCTCTAAAAATATTTAAACAACATGTTTTCTTCTTGTTTTAAAGTAATGTTAGTGAGTTTAAAGTACTCCAATTAGTTAAAAAATGAATGCATGGGACAAGAAATGACAAAAAAAAAGTTTTCATTACTACCCTCTATAAGTTGACCACCTGTCTAAGTTGACCACCAAAGCACTGCACCGCAAGTGGTCAACTTACACAGGTTTCACTGTAATATAAGTTGTACAGCCTTGAACAAGTGACTCACTACAAGTCAAATAAACTACCGAACAATATACAGTAAGTTGGCTACTTGTCGGGCAGTACTTAAGTCTTCAATTTAGACTGGTGGTCAATTTATAGAGGTTGATATCAGGACTGCAATCAGGCTTTTGTTTCGAGGAGCGTTTTACCAAACATATTTCAAGTGAAATCTCTTATCAATTAAATTTGATTTCATCTGCGTATTCTATTGGTTTTTTGTGTACAAGGGTAATTTAAATAAAAGGAGGCTCTTACTGTTCAGCACAAAAGTATTTATATATCTTAAAAGGAGGCTGCTTAAAGAGCATTAACAGGAGCAAGTCTAAAAGAGGGCGTATCTATTAAATGAAGATATGAAATCCGATATGTACACTACATAAGTAAACCTTTTTGAAATATTCGGTATATTTTTAACGACTCAAAAGAATAGATGAGTGTACTCATATATGTGCATTTAAAATAATGCTTCTTGAACTCATTTTTTTTACAGTTAAAAGATATGTTAAATATAGAGATTGGTACTAGAGTTTGGTAAAGAATTGGGATGCTTTTTTTTTGCATTAGGTATTCAAAATTTGGAGGAAAACGGCGTATTGCTTTGTAAGAAAGAATTTTCGCAATAACGTAAATAAAAATAAATGCTGCAGATAAAGCACTGAGTTTGTACAATTCTTCAATAATAATAATAACTCATTTTTCAAGTGAAATTTCAAATAAATAAAAATGAAATAATAATAGGATTAATAATTTTTTTTTCAGCAAAAAAAGTAACACAAAAAGACTTTTTAGGAATAGTTTTGAAAATCTTCGGAGGGGGTTTGAATGAAAACTTTTGAACGAAAAATAGCATTTTCCTGTGTTCGGAAATTTTTTAAAAATGCTTTGGACAAGTGTCCAAAAAATGGCACCGCATTGCTAAGATTAGCTAAATATTATCACACAGCCATCTGAGGGATTATTTATAAAATTTGGCACGGGTTTTAAGAAATGTTCTTTTTATAATGAAAACATCTGCGCTCACCTTTTCTTAGCTTGTACTTCTAAAACTGATTTTGCTTCTGGGTATTCAACTAGTGCCTAAAAGACAAAATAATAATAATAATAATAATCAAGAATATAAGTAAATCGCACACTAAAATGTGCTTCATGTGAAAGCCTGTTTATATAACACAGAATATTACATATTCCATTCAAATTTACAGATTAGAAAAAAAACATCAAAAGTTGAACTTAATCGCATTAACTTCTAAGCAACACATATATCATTCGTTAAATAAGTGCATTTAGCAATTTATAAATTATATTTATTAACATTTCCCTCGTAATTACTGCTTTTAATATTTTCTTTAAGGTTTTTAAGCTAGAAGAAACTAAACGACATGTTTAATGCTGACGTGAATGCGTATTAACTCAACGTTTCAGCCTTAGAGTTCAATAATTGATGACCAATATCCTTCAAAAATAATCGATGTATTGTTTTGGAACTTGTTTGAACGCCAAAATATATTTTTCAATTCAAGCAAGAAATTGAAGTTCGTAAAATTAAATAGCGTGGAACAAAACACAAATCATTCTCGTTGTTTTGAACTAATTGAGTTGATATTTTAAGTTGGAGAAATGAAGAAAATTCTTGTTTAACATCTCGAACTTATGCATTAAAATTTCGTGAAAATACAGCGTACTATTAATAATTTATGAAAAGATAATGGAAAAATCTTTCGTACCAAAATTAATGCAGGCGCATTTACTTTTTTGTTTTATAATTTATGGTATCAGATTAACATGTGTATTTGCTATAATTTTATTCCTTGAGCTAGTAATACATGAAATGTAATGAATTGTTCCGAATTTCATCAATTCAAGTAGTTTTTATAAAACTGAAACTTTAATATTTTCTGTTTTTTTTCCTGGTAATACTGCTTGCACATTATTCCAATTAGGTCCAGCTGAATAACAGTTTATCAAGAGCTAGAGTCTGTTCAGTTCCCCTATTGTTAAGTCGGGTGAGTTCCTATCTTCAATGTCATGGATTAATTCAGATTCTCATATCTTCTATATTATTAAAATCTGTGCACGTCTGTATGTACATCTGTCTATAACACTATCTCCTGCGGTCTGCCACTGTCTTCCAGTCCTTTGGATACAGGATACCCATAAGAAGCTATTCCGCCCTGTGTTATCTCTCTAGACCAGCAATGGCACGGGCGTGCCACAATGCAAAGCACTGCAGTACTTCGGTGGCACTACATAAGTATTTATTAGGTTTTTTTAATCATTAAGTGTCACTTAAAAAACAATTTTATGATACTAATAAAGAAGCATCTCCCTTCTTCACGCTGTAGGAGAAACTGATTTTTCTTGGGTTCGGTTGAAAAGAGAGATCACAAAATAAATTGCAAATTACTGGGGGGTATCCCAAAATTTCTCAAACACTTACAAAAAAAATTGAAATTTTACCTGCCAAAATTACAAAAGCAACAAAAACATTTCCAAAATGCTAAACGTTTCATTTTTAGCAAATTTTTTACGAACTTTTGAGACAACATAATGTTTATCATTTCGATTTTTTTTTCTTGAAGATGCATATGTAATGCTGTAGTCTTTATGTAATCGACTGAATTTATGTAATGTTTTGTGAAATGAAACAGGATTCTCTTGAGATTTCATTTCTTCCAAGTCGACATAGTCGATTCCCTGAACCCCCCTCTTTGCAACTCTCATCAGTATACTGCAGTAGAACATTTGGGAGTGTGCTGTGCACTGTCATAAATGAAACGCTCAATTTTGACGATTTGGCAATCCTTGAGCACTATTTCGTTATTTTCGACGACCCTTTCGTCATCAAATCACGTGATATTTGACAAAACCAGAAATCTCAACTTTTTGACGAAATTATTTCGTCCCGATATCGTCATATTGCAGTGCATTCTGGGAGTTTTCATTTCAGTCTTGTACTTGCTCGTTAAATTATCCTAAAGGCTTCATAAAAAAAGGTTAGTATTTATTAAAATTTGTATGTGCAATGTGCGTTTTCTTTTATTTGTTGTTACATTTTTGTTTAGTGTTGTGTTTATAGTTGTGTTTAAAACACATTAAAATTGAAAACGAACCGTTCGATTAGGTTTAGAACTCTGTGTGTTTTTTGAACTAACGATGAGTCACCTCCACGTTAGGCTTAACTAGCATTGTTTTTTTATTTGCAAAAGGAAATGTTGGTTTATTGACATTAGTTTCCAAAAACGTACTTCCTTTATTTCGTTAAAAAAAAATGTCAAACATGACCACAGAATTTGTACAAATTTAAACTTACAAAAAAAAAAAAAAAAAAAAATCCACCGCAGCTAAACTAACGCAGATGATAAATACAGCGCTTTTATAAAAGGCATAGAACTTTGAAGCTTTTAATTTCAACGTTGAATATATTACATGGTTATGTGTTTTCATTCTTCTCCATGAATTTTACAAAAATAATTCTGTGTAACAAAGTGTGTTTTTTAGTTTAATAGTTGAAATTTTTTTCACTGAGCATTTTTATTTTCTTAAACAAATATGTACCCATCCCCCAATAAGTATTGATATTTTTTCTTCTTCCACTCTACATGTGATGTTTTATTCAATGTTATAATTTATACAGTTGCTCCCAAAAGTGTTCGTACACTTATCATTTACAAGGAAATATTGCTCTACCCATTAGTGAAAATTAATATTTTTTAATGGGTAAACAATATTACAAAACTACATGAAATATTTTAATAGCAAAATGAAATATGATTTTGAAGAAATTAATAATCAAAAAGTATCAAGAACTTTATAACACAAAAGTGTTCGTAGAAAATATTTTAAAATAATTGTTTAGCAATCTTTGAATAAAACCGATGAAACTCGAGGAATAAAAGCGCTTTATGCAATAAAAAATAAATGCAAACCGCTTATATCAGCTTTTGGATCGGAAATGATACCCTCTTTTTTTTATGCTCGTAGACAGGACTTATAAATGCTTACCCCATGTTGTTTATATAGTCTCTTTCCCTACGGCAGATGTTTCTACCAATAAGTGCTTATGTTCATTATTTGTGGACCCTTTTTTTTTACTTGCATAAAACATGAAGTAAAGTAAATATCGATTTAATACAAATCATTTTAAGTTAGAGAAGATATTAATTTCCGTAAAGAACTCTATCTTTGTGCTTGATATTTCAGCAGAATATTTTCAATATATTTTTCAATTTTTCCGCAAATTAAATAAATTAATGAAAATAGAGTTTTAAAGTTTAACCTCGATTTAAAAAAAATACATACATAGTAGCATGTTTTGAAAATAATAATGATAAGCATTTTTTGTTGTTTATTTCCACATTTAATACACTAAATTTATAAGTTTTTCTATGTCAATTTGTGTTACATGATTTGTGATAATTATGGGTTTTTCTATTATACATACAATTAAAGCAGCATTAATTTTATTGCCATATTTGCCGTTTCAAGGTATTGTCAACAAAAAATGAGAAATCCGGGTCTACATGAAACCAGACTAAGAAGCATTTTATAGATGAACTACCAATCAATCCAAATGTAAATTACAGTTGTGATTTATGCTGGATGCAAAGTAAAATATCTGAAATTTTAACCGAACAGCTATACTTTAATTGAAAAATTGGAAGGATAATGAAAAAAAAAAAACCATCGATATCGGTCAATTAGTTCTCAAGACACAAACAAGGAAAAGCACTATGTTATTGGGTTTCCCCTGTCTTTGGCAACTCTTCTCCCTTGGGGTGTTTTTTATTTACTGCGTGAAAATTGCATATTTTAGAAATCAAATATGCTTGAGGAAAAGGTAATACTTCCTTATTAATTCTCCCTCCGTCTCAAACTAGTAGAGCGACGTTTGAATATTTTTGTACCAATAATTAATTCTGACGATTTTATAATTTTGTTTGAATATTTTTTAAAGATTTCAAGGTATAAGGATATCAATTAATCGAGTGTTGGCGCCCTGGGTTTTTGACTCTGATTTGGTAGTGGTTTAAGGAGGTAAGGCTCGGTAAGTATATGTTGCTTATTGATAACATAACACAATAAAATCTCTGAAAAAAGTAAAAATTAATCATAATCATCAGTTTCAGTACTACTTAATTTGTTAGTATCTTAATAGAACTAATTTGTGGTGGAGGGAGTACTTCAGAAAACATTCGTCAAGAAAACTGCAAATCTGAAAGCGAAAGTCGGGAGAAAACGGTGTGTTTTGGCTGTCGGCTGAAATAAAAAATAAATTTAAAAAAAAATCACAGATCAATAATTGTCGCACCCTTGATTATTTTTATAGCTCGAAAAAAAATGAAAATTCACTACTTGATATGCAAAGGAGTTAACTAGTTTAATGGCTAAGTAATGCTGATTGTCGATAAATTGAAGAAACTCTAATTCCAGAACGCTATTCAGAAATTAATTTCATATACCAACTGAGAGAAATCATTGTCTGTCTGCCTAAATAAAAATTTTGCCCATCCGCTGTAAAAATAACTCACTCTTGCAATTTGCTTGGAAAAAATAGCTGTCACCGTCGAAATAATCATATTTTGAAAAATATGAAAATGAAATCAGATGCTCCTTAAAGTCACAAGAGAATCGTAGCTTTTTAACTAAAGGGGAACAATTTTGAAAGAAATTGTGGAAAAATACTTTATTTCAGAAATAAGCTGCTGCATTTAATCGTAAAACTTACCTCGAAATAGAAAAAAAGATCAAAGTGCATGAGGGCATACACCCATGGACTTACACATTTACTTATTATACATATATTTTCTTTTTTAAACTCTTTTAGGATGGATCCAACATCATGGAGATAATCAGAACCAAGACAGACGAAGATTTTTTTCATAATTATAACAATATTTAGAGTGTTCGTATATTATACATTGATTTCATCTTACACATGTTTGGAAATAATAATAAAAACTTAGGGGTAAAAAGCAAAGGTATATTTTATAATTATTTAACAAACATTACACTAAATTAATTTTACCAAAAAATTTATTTCACGTCTGCATTTTTTTAAGATTTATATTTTCAAATACCTTTTGCAATTTTGGCAGAAAATTGTTTTCAAAGTATGAAGTATGAAATGCATGCAATAATAAAGTTCCTGTATTAAACATAAATTTGGCCAAATAAACATTCTACATACAAGCAAAATTAATAAAACAAATAATTGATTGGAAAAAGAAAAAGGTAAGCTTTTCCTTAAGCTTATCAAATTTTATTTTCTGTATCTAATTTTAGAACAAAGATATACTAACTTAAAGTTGTCCATTTTATTTTACTTTTTCTTTGAAATTTGTGGTATAAGTTGGATAAAAATCTTTTTTTTTTTTTTCTGGAATTTTTTCATGCAATGCAATGAAGAAGAAAATCCCCAGCAAATTTCTCCCGAGCATATATCGATGTAACTGTGCATAATAGTGGCACATGATTTATTTTTCCAGAACCCAATGTCAGTTGAGGAAGTAGCACTTTTATATTAAAATTAGGGCAGGGCGATGTAGGAATTTCTACATCGTGATGCATCGCCATCCTTACATCGCGATGTTGCGATGCATCGCGATGTAGTCCAAACAGTTTGAAATATTCTTCTCGCTTTGGGGACACCCCCCCCCCTCATGAGGGGAGTTTTCCTTACAAAAATCCAGGCTTTTTCAGTTTGGCACATAGGTCTTTTAATCACATGGGGTAGTACCTCATATGAATACTACCCATGGGAAACTATCCTATGTGGATTTCCAGCATCAAAGGACTTCTGGGCCGAATCTGGAAAAGATCCGACGAAAACTGGATTTTTATAAAGAAAACTCCTGTGGGGTTTGGCACACATAGCGGGACGAAAAGTACAATATGGGAATTCCCAAGCATCAAAAGACAAATGTACCAAATTTGGAACAGATCAGACGAAAACTGGGTTCTTATAAGACCCCCCCCCCCCAACACACACATGGTTTCCCAATGCAAAGCAGGACGAAAACGGGATTTCCCGAGCGTCAAAGGACATCTGTGACAATTTTGGAAAAGTCCTGATAAAACTTTTTTTTTCAATAGGAAAACCCCCTATTTGGTGGTTGTCTCCCATAGCGGCGCGAAAACTACTTTATGAGAATTCCTGAGCATCAATAAACGAACCTCTATGCCAAATTTTGGAAAGATCCGACAAAAAATGAATTTTTTTCAATGTAAACACCCATCGGGGTTGCCCCCTCCCCCCATAGAGTGACGAAAGCTAACCTCCGTGAATTCCTGAGCATCAAAGAGCCTCTATGGCAAATTTAGAAAAGATCGGACAAAAATTTTTTTAAGGAGAACCCCCAATGCGGGGTTGCTCTCCCCCCCCCCCATCATGGGGGGTTGAAAACTACCATGTGTGAATTTCCGAGCATCAGAGGACCTCTCTTCCAAATTTGGAAAAGATATGATAAAAACTGTTTTTTATAAGAACCCCCCCCGTATGGGGGTTGCCCCCCATAGAGTGGAACGAAAACCACCCTATGAGAATTCCTGAGCATCAAATAACGAAACTCTGTGCCAAATTCGGAAAGATCCAGCAAAAACTGGATTTTTTTGTAGGAAAACTACCTTAGGGGTTCCCCCACCCCCCAAAGAGGGACGAAAACTACCTTGTGTGAATCCCCGGGCATCAAAGAACCTCTGTGACAAATTTTGGAAAAATCCGACAAAAACTAGATTTTTTGAAGGACCCCCCCCCCCCCCCCGCCTTATAATGTGATGAAAACTACCTTGCGTGATTCTTGAGCATCTAAAAACCTCTGTGGCAAATTTAAAAAAGATCGGACAAAAACTTTTTTTTAATACGGAGAACCCCCAATGCGGGATTGTATGTCCCCCCCCCCCTCCACACACATAGAGAGACATAAACGACTTTGTGTGAATTCCCGAGCCTCCAATAACGAACCTCTGTGCCAAATTTGGAATTTGGCACCTCTCTGTGGCAATGATTTGTTTTACCTTTTTTAAGAAGTTGTTTGTTTGCATTTTTACATAAATAAAAATTTGCTTGACATATTTTATGTGTCTCTTTTTTCAACAATTACTTGTCTTTTTTTTTTTTTTTTTTTGATGGGGGGGGGGGCTGCAGGTCCGTTATTTCATTTTTTTCCCAAATATAGCAAAGAGTCTGTACTCAATAAAAATTTTGCAGAAAACCAACCAGAACGACGGCCAGTCATGTGTAAAAGCATGAATCTTCAAAAATCAAGACGGGAGGGGGGCCGTCAATTGACCCCCCTGACCCCATAAATGACGGGCTTGTGAAAATGACTATACGCATTAAAATGGGAAACTACGGTGGTAAGATTCTGAAGTTACGATTTGATCACACGCACACGAATCTTATAAAATACAGTCGAACCTCGTTATAACGAACTTAAAGGGACCATTAAAATCGATGAAAAACGTGGTTCGCTTTATCCGAAAAACAATAAGACAAGGATTGCAAAAAAGTTCATTTCGGCAGTTATTTGTTATAAGCGTGTTCGAATTAACGAGGTTCGACTGTATTCTGAAAAATAAAAAAACTATTGTGCTCCAAGATAAAAAAAAAAAAAGAAATAAATTTTCTTAAAAATTTACGAAATTAACGTCCTCATATATGACGAAATTAATTTGACAAAACTAATGCTCTCAAAACCACGAAAATGATTCTTAATTTGACGAAACTAGAATGAAGAAATACTTTGTTACATTTGACGAAATTCGCATCCTCAAACCACTAACAAAAGCAGTTTCTTCAATTTGACGAAATGTTCGCTCGGAGCATATCCCTGGAAGTGGTTTCGTCAAAAACGAAGAAAATTTCGTCAAATTTGAAAGTCCATTTTTGAGAGTGTGCACCAAGTGATTTAAGTTGCACTGATAACAAATGCTGAAGATCTAGTATAGGGTAGACCGGGGTACGTTTACGCATGGGGTAAGTTTATGCAGTGCCCTTTTTCCAAAACGAGTTATAACTGGAGGGCCAACAGTCATACCAGATTGATACTGCTCCCTAGCAAACATTCTCACAAGTTTTTGAGCGTCAGTCGAGCTCTGGTTTAGCATGCGGATAGGAAAATCTGTTTTCTACAGAGCCGGGTAAATTTTGTGTTGAATGTTTTGAGGCTTATTGTTAATAAATAATACTTTGTTAAAAACGAATAAATATATAAAAAATTGCAGAATTTTATCCTTTTTTGAGTATTGTATTTTTATGGACAGAAAAGTTATTAAATTTTAATGCACGTTAAAAATAAAGTCAAACTTGCCGACGGGGCAAGTTTGACTTTATTTTTCATCGGACGTTTTCGCATTTTCATCGGGGCGCATTTACGCACGTTCTTACTGTGGCTTACTGCTCTGTCTTACTTCTAAACGGGCCCCGTACGCTTTTTTTTTTTTTTTTTTTGCTCTGTACTGTCTCAAACCTTTAATATTTTTAGGTTGTTTAGTTTGAAAATCACCATTCATTTTTAGTTAAGTAACAGATTCGTATCTTATAGATTACAATCATATAATGTTTTCTTCATGCCCGTTCAGCGTTTAACTTCATACACTATTCAGCCTGCATTACATTTTCTTTATTTTAAAGATGGTAAGACATTACGTTCAAAACACTAATAGAACCACGTTGGATGTCAAAATAATGAAAAGGCTTATCTATCGATAATCCTAGTATTTCTCCCAGTAGGTTTTCCACATCGTTGCATATGGACTACCCTAACCGAGACCATTTTAAAAAGTAGGACAAACGCTTAGGAACCAGGAAAGGAAAAAAAAAAGAATGCTCACAATCTTAACTGATTCTCCAATTAAAGAAGCCCTCAGACAAAAGTAGTTAGAAGCTACAAAGAAAGAAAACAAAATGGGCAGAACAAAACAAAAAAGAGAAATTTCTTTAAATTTTACAAGTTATTATTGATTACAAGTTGTATTGAAGAAATAGAAGACATCAAAGAAAAAAGAATGAATCCAAAACTTGCGACTGGGAAAAAGTTAGTACACTCTGTTAAAATGGACTTTAATGAACGCTTCTCTTTACGAAGTAGAAAATGGAGCTTGCATCTATTGTTTCAAAGCACACAACAAATCGAAAAAAGGCAAGACAGGTTTCAATGTCATAGATGTCAAAACGCAGTTCCATGAGAAGTATATGAAAAGAAATACTTTATTTTTGTAAGTAAACTCTAACAGTGATGAAGAAGATGACTAAATAGTTTCTGTTTTTAATTAACAGTAAGCCCTATGATTTTAGTTTAGCCTGATCATAACTGGAGAAATTGGGTCTGGCTGAACAATAACCAGGAAATCAAACCTCACCTACATACGTGAAATTTAGTACAAAACTTTTTTTTTCTTAATTTCGAATTATAATTATTTGTGACTAATTTTTTAAGCTAAAATTTCACAATAAAGTGCCTCTAAAGACGCACTTTATGTGAAATTCACGCTTCTGAAACTTTCTATTTCATTCTAAAAGGCTTGTTTTCTGCAAAAGATAAAGTTTGTTCTAATCTTCGTTACTAACTAGAACAGAAGATACAAGCTTTCTGATTTAGAGAAAATCCTAGACTAAATTCCATTCAAGTACTGAGCTACAGAACAAAGTGTTATTGAAGTCAGCATATTTGAAAAGTTCTGTTTAAATACTACTAACAGTCGTTCTGCCATCCCCAAGTGCCTTCTTAGAGTCTATACACCCTTGAAATTCGGTTTGATGGACGAGCGTAATAGGGCGAGATCCCACTAGGCTTGACCTACCCTCATCGAGTTTCTTAAAATTGTTACTAAGATGAAGAGTAAAAGTTATAAATAAAACGCGAAAGTAAGAATTTCTACCTCTTTCACATGAACTAATCAGGGTTGCCAGGGGTTTAAAGGTGCCTAAAAATGAGCAATTTACCCTCATCGAGTCTCCGAAAATTGTTTTCATAAATGAAGAGTAAAAGATGGAAATAAAACGATTAAGTAAGGTTGCCTACCTTTTTCGAGTCCCTAATCAGGGTTGTCAGGGGATAAAAAGTTTTCAAAGAAGGAGATAATTTACCCCTCATCGAGGTTTCGGAAATTGTAGTCATAAATGAAGAGTAAAAGCTGTAAATAAAACGCTAAAGTAAAGTTGTCTTCTTTTTTCCGGTCTCCAAGCAGGGTTGCCGGATGCTAAAAAATGCTAAAAATGAGTAATTTACCCTCATTGAGTTTTCAAAAATTGTTATCATAAATAAAGAGTAAAAGTTGTAAATGAAACGCTTAAGTAAGGTTGTCTACCCATTGTGTGTAAACTAATTAGGGTTTCCAGGGGCTAAACGATGCCTAAAACGGAGTAAGTTACCCTCATCGAGTTTCAAAAATTGTTGTCATAAATGAAGAGTAAAAGCTGTAAAGAAAACGTTCAATGTTGAAACTTAGAATAACGACCATCCTATGATTGGACTACTTTTGCTTGGGCAACCTTACTCCATTGGTTGTGTAATATTTTTACCTACATTTTTTTATAACTTTCGTTGAAACTTTATGAGGGTAAATTATTCATTTTTGGGCACCTTTTAGCCCCCGACAACCCTAATTAGGGACCGGAAAAAGGTAGGAAACCTTACTTTAACGTTTTCTTTACAGCTTTTACTCTTCATTAATGAAAACAATTTTTTAAAACTCGATGAAGGTAAAGTACTCATTTTTTGGCACTTTTCAGCATGTGGCAACCTTGCTTAGAAACCGGAAAAAAGTAGACAACCCTACTTCAGCGTTTAATTTACAGCTTTTACTCTTTATTTATGACAACAATTTCCGGAAACTCGATGAGGGGGTAAATTATCTCCATTTTTGAAAACTTTGTATCCCCTGACAATCCTGATTAGGGACCCGAAAAAAGTAAGCAACCTTACTTAATCGTTGTATCTCCATCTTTTACTCTTCATTTATGAAAACAATTTTAGAAACTTGATGAGGGTAAATTGCTCATTTTTAAGCACCTTTCAACTCCTGGCAACCCTGATTAGTTCACGTGAAAGAGGTAGAAATTCGTACTTTCGCGTTTTATTTACAACTTTTACTCTTCATCTATAACAACAATTTTAGACTCGATAAGGTTAGGTCAAGTTTAGTGGGATCTTAGACTACCATGCTCGGAACACGAAACGATCAAAATGGACCTGCTTGCAGTTCTTCAGGGATGGTGAGCAATAGCAAGCAAGGGATGATATCTCCAAAATGTTTTTAAATAAAAACATCCGTTTAATTTATTCATGACAAACAACATTCTACCTTTCAAAAATTACAAAAGTTTAACTCACTGTCATTAGATCTCGTCTAGAAAGACAAAGAAGCTCAGAATATCCAATAGATCTCACATCAGCTGTTCGCCTGCAATGAAAATAATGATTTTAGACAACAATCTAACTCTGTTAAGAAAAATTTGGAGGGAAGGCGAAATTGCTTCGTACTAGCCTAAATATAAAGTTAAATAAATATCTTTGAGCCGAAAAGTAAAATAAGAAATAACAAAAACGTTATTATTTCTTCTTTTACTCTCCTAAACATGTATTAACCAGAAAGTAAATGTCATGTTTCCCATGAAAATGTATTCCCCACCATGCAGAGAAAAACAGTATTGCAACAAATTGTATTGCAATGACAGTATCTGATGATGCAATGACTTTTTCTTCAAATTTAGTTACAAAAGTCTTAGAACCTAGACTGGAAGCTACAAGCGAAAGCAAAAATAGAAGAATCTTAGTCAAAAGAGAGTTTCTTAATGTTTGCATTTGTCGTTTAAAAAACCTGCATAACAATAACTTGCTCAAAAAATGAAAGAAATATATACACGTGACGTATTTAAGCAGGGTTGTCCTATTTTGTCCACCCCAGAAAAAACCGCCCCGGACAAAATATCATTTTGTCCATTTCGTCCACTTTGTCAGTAAGCTGAAAGTACTTACTTAAAAATTCAAAGTTTGAAAATAATAAATAAATATATAGATTAATCCCATTCGAGTAATATTTTAATTTAAACTATCAAACATAAATATGTATATAAACAACTAATTGTAAGATATTTTAGAGTGAAAATGGAAAAAAGTAAGATCAGTTGCAAGTTATGCAAATGTGTATATAATACAAATGAATATCAATAAGTTATAATGCATGTAATAGCATGTATAAAAACAAACACATCAGCAGTAAATTTTAAGATGTTTGCCCTTGACATGGGATGCTTATATCTCATAATAAATAAAATTAAAAGTAGAAATATAAAGTTTTAAAAAGGTGCACTCTCAAAACATAAAAATCCCCATATGGGAAAAACCTAATTAATATTAATAAAGAAAATGTTACCATGAAATGAAATTTGTTCTTGTAATACAAATACAAATGTGATGATCAGCAACAGGCTCTGAGCCCAGCTGGGCTGTTCCAAGTTAATTTATTAGTCCCTAATGAAGGTTAATGACCCTTTTAAAGCTATTTACCCCTTGCTTATTATAGCCTCTTCCGGCAAGCTGCTTGTAGTGCTCACAACCGTACTGAAGTAGTACTTTTTTTCCTAACTTGTATAACATTAACATATCCATAAAAACATGCAGTGTACAAATATTTTACTACGGAGTGACATAAAAAAAAAACCTTCAAAAAATATATCAGAAGAAATATTTTTGGATCAAATTATATTGCGTAATGCAGAATAAGAAAGAAAAATAAAATACAACAATGCATAACTGTGAAATTTTAATATGATTTTATTCAATGTGCATAGATTGAAAAATATTTAATAATTATCAAATGCTTCATCAATAGGCTGTTTATCCTTAGAATTTTAGCTTTTATTAGCAATTACCAATTTGTGTTACCAGTTTGTAGTCGAAGCCTGTTTCTAAGCTTGCTTTGTATTGTGTCAATATTTGAAAAAATAAGTTTAGTACTTGCTGATAAAGCTACGCAATGAAAAACTTGTTGATATACGCGAAATGGGAAATACTTTCTAAATTACTCTACCTCTTCAGTGATTCCCACCAATCTGCTGGTAACAGATTATGCTTATGATTGGCTCGGAAAAATACAATATGTTGGTTGCTAGAAATGGAGATGTTTCAATAGAAAATGTAACAAGCATCGACAAGAGATTTTTATCAATGCCATTCAGCCAATTATTTGCTATTTATTCTTGGTCCTTAGTAAGTCTTTCACCCATGTATTTCTGATGCAATGTAAACTGGGGTGATGCAGTCATCAAATCTTTTTCGTAAAACCTAGCTATAAGTTTTAAGTTTATCAGCTTTCAAATGTATTTGAAATTCATTATTTACGTCTACAATAATTGAGAAATTTCTTTATATACTAATTAGATATATTTCACTTATTTAAATTACACAATATTATTAATTATATTCTTTATGTTTGCATCCATTCCGTCCTCACGTTCATCAATAATTTTCAAGAAAATATCTTTGTTTTGTATGTATGTCTCCTAGCATTTAATGTGACGGTTCCATTGAGTTTTATTTCTGTTATTGTAATATGTAATCATGCTCAATAGCTTGTTCACTTTGTTAAATTTTATTACTTTTAAGTTAGTAATAATCCAAAATTAGTTGCGCCAATGAAAGATTAACAACTTTTTTGGATTTATTAGATTCTAAAGTATACAGTCATTCTAATTTAATTAAATTATTAATTGACAAGTGCTTATATATTATAATTATGTACTAATTTTATTACACCAGAACAATAAATCTATGTATGTCATATGGAAAATCAGTTCATTTTCATTTCGCCCATTTCGTCCAGTTTTTTCCGGCGCCCCGGACTTTTTGCGCAAAAGTGGACAAAATAGCAACACTATCTATGTATAAAAAAATAATAAAATATCTATTCAAGGTGAGTTGAAATAAAAAAGAACAATGTGATAGTTTAAAAGTACCTGTTCTGCACTCCGTCAAGCCTCAGAAGACTGATCTCTCCGAAATAATTCCCTTCACTCAGAACAGCCACCACCATGTCTTTGTTCGTTGCTGGACTAGGGACTAAGACCTACGTGGGATCAAGCACTTCATGCAGTAATTGTTGAAAGTAAAGTGTAACAGCGAAAATAAGACATAACAACGTATAATTTCTCAAAAGTTGCAGATTACTGCATGCACGTGTTTCGACGTTTCAAGGAACCCCTTTTTCAATACAAAATTAGTGAGCTTATGGAGGAAAAACCTTCCGACAAAGCTCACTTATTTTGCTTTGTAAAAGAGGTTCCTTGTAACCTCGAAACATGTTCATGCATTAATCTGCAATATTTGTGCAATTTGAAGTGTAACATTTCAATTTCAAGCGTCCCCTATCCTGCTAATAAATAAATTTATAAGAAGTAAGTTTATTTTATGTTTGTGGTAAAGTGTCTGAATGGTTTTTCTTACTTCACCGAAAAAGAAAAAATATTTAATTTCCATATGCGTTGAGTAACCACCTTGGATATCTTTTAATAATGAACTGGATTAATGTTGGCTCGATCTCTTCTCAATTACTTGCGTCGCTTGTTGTGCCTTACTAATTTCATGTCAGTGCAATTTATTTTTAATGTCGTTGGCATAATGAAAAGGTATGGTTTGAGCTGTCTGAAGATCACGGTTTTTTTTTTTTTTAGTTAAGTTAAATTTCAAAACATGTTTACGAAGCTTTTGTCTTCATTCAAATATTAACGCGACCAAAAAAAAGGCACGTAGTTAAATTTTACCAAAGTCTATCTTCGTATGAAATCCTTACCAAATCTCCAAAGTAAACACGACAATCAAACACGTATAAATTAAAATGCTATTACCCTTCCATATTTATTGAAAAAATATAGATTTAAATTTAACAGTGACAGGAAACTTATGTATTTTTAGATAAAAAACGAAATTTTTGCTACAAAGTAGGAAACAAAGTACCATACTTGTTACGCTATTATGATTTTGGGAAAGGCTGAATCATTTGTGGATAAATTTAGGTGTTTAAGATGCATCAAAAAGAATAACCCGATTTTGAGCCGTAATATAATTCAAAAAAAAAAAATGCAGTAAATAACAAAGTGCAAAAACCCTCCATGTACCAAAGTTTCATTAATGGCTTAGTAAATATTCTATGGGTCCACTTTCAGCATTACCGTATTATAAAATCAACATATATAAATTCATCAACACTTTCTGAAAGATATTAATGAATGAGGTACAAAGTGCATAGATAAATTACCCTGTTTTTATTTTTCTGGTGAAGTTAAGTACCATTGTTATCTACAAACATCGATAATCTAAGACACAGAATATCAGAGGCATTTTTTTTGCTATACGTTCTGCTGAAGGTAGACACATGGAACATTTATAATGCCGTTGATAAAGCTTTGGTACTTTTTAAAGTGTTCGCACTTGGATCTATTAGTTTTGAAAATTTCCATTAAAAAAACGTTGCCGCTCGAAATAGTGTCATTCTTTTTTGGTACACTCTATTTTTCGCTGTTATTGTCGTTCAAAAGTGTATTGCCGTGACCAGGTAAATGGCAGTGTCTGCAAAAATGAGTTTTCAAGATATTCGAAGAAACGTCTTTTGGATTTAATAATTAACCATGGAAAAATGTTAAAATTATACTTTTTCTTCCCCAGCGGAAAACAAATAAGCCAATTTCTGCTATAAAGCTAAACGTACAATAGATGACAAAAATGCAAAAAATAATAATAATAATTTGCAGTTACTGCCTTTAGCTGCGCACGACATTGTAGTGAGCTGTTAGAAATGCATTTTTCCTTCCTTAAGATAGTTTTTCCCTTTTGTTTATCGTGTTTTGTTAGTTTGGTCACCGGGACCTTCTTTCAGGGCGCGACGAGACGCAATGTCAACCTAGTCAGAAACTAAGGGGTCGGTTCGTGATCGCAGTAGAATAAATTTTATGCGTTTTATAGGGAAAGGGGGGGGGGGTGTTACCAAACTGACAAGGGACCCGTCTTGGTTTTCGGTGGTCTTGCCTCCTCCCCCCATATAACTTATACAACTCCGATTTTGAGCGAGGTTTCCGACTAGGCTGACATGACCTCTAGTCGACCCTGCGTTTACCATTTGTCTTATTCTATAGAGTTTTGAATAGTTTTAATGGTCGCATCATGAAAAAAAAAGAAACAATTGTCAATAAATAAACAAATAAATGGATTAATTGTAAATCATTCATTTAAATAAAGCAATTTTATTACCTCTACTTTCCCATGATTAATAATGAACATTTCTCTACCTGAAATTTGAAAAAAAATGTAAGTATCTTATAGTCGCAAAATCCAAAAATGAAAAATGTTGTCAATTAGTTCAAATAATGCAATATTTGCAAATCATTCACCATAACTTTTCAATAAGTAAAAATATGCTTCAGTTAGTGAATGATGCAGTTAATGCACGAGTTATAAATTTTTCTAAGAACTTCTACTAAAGTTTCTCAAATAAAGTATTAAATTTAAGCAATTAAATACTGTTCAACTTAGATATTTATGGGAAAATGATTAAATGTACTCTATTGAAGACCAAATAGCATTAAAAATTCCTTACATATGTTTCTGATGAAGAGCTTCATTCACGAAGAAACAATACTTAACCACATTACTTTAATGAAATGTTACTACAGACATAAAGTAGGACTTTCTTGTGACTTCTCGTAAGTTCAAAACCTTTTATCCGGGGTTAGGTTCTTCGCACAGACCGTAGTAAGTAGACTAGTAAGTAGACCCATAAGTAAGCAGTTATTTTGCAATTTTTGTGCTCATATTTTCATGTATGTAAATTATACATATTATTCATTGAGTTTTCACTTGTGAGGAACACAAAACATTCATAATATTTCTTTTAAAACATTTCTTAAAAAAAAGCACAGCGTTTTTTCTTTCTTTCTTTCTTTTTAACATGTTTGCTCAAAAACTATGCTTAATTATTATTATTTTTTATTATTATTTTCAAACAGTTGGTATCATTTTTATGGTTATTATTATCATTACTCACTGCGGTTTGTATTTCTCCCATGCTTTTTCTTGTAGATTTCTAGATTCCAAAATGTTATCTTTAACATTAGGGTAATCCCATGTGCAAACGACGAATGGGTGCTGCTCCATGAAAACTCCAGGGTTTGACGTTTGAAACTCCAAAACGTCAATTTGTGAAACATTTTGTCCATTATTCCCGAGGTATGGACAAATGAAAAACTCATTTTTATCGAATTTTGACCATTAGATTTGGTACTATTGTCAATAATTGCAGTAACTTTTGAAATAAAGATTCAAATTCAACAATTTTGACACAAATTTAATGCTATCTATGCGAGAAACATAAATCTAGTGTTTAAATAAAGGTAAAAGATAGTTTTATAAACTTTTTATCAATGAAAATGAAAAAAACTCAACTTCAAAATTTACTCAAATTCAATAAGCAGTGAAAAAGTTGTATCATCTATTTTTTCTGCAATTTTGCAAAAATACTAATCATTAGGCGTAGTTTTAGTATTAAGAAAGTCGGAAAAATGATATTTCTTAACAAATGAAAGCATTTTGTTTTTAATTCTGACTTTACAATTTCTTGTTGCTCGAATATGCTAGAGAAAAAATTCCTGAAAATAAAGTTTTCATCTCTTATTTAATTAACTTAACATGACGTATTGAAAAGGCATTTATTGTACTCAAAAATACATTCATTGCAATTATTTCATCAATTTCATCATCTATGACTAGTTCTAAGTGATGCAATTTGCCATATAAAATCTTCAGTTGCATCTTCGTTTTATTTCTGCTTCATGTGAAAATAGTTGTAATGAGCTCAATGTTAAAACAATATTAAGTTGATATTTTATACATTTTATTACAAAAAAAAATGTTAAAATGAAAGTCAATTTTAATATGCACTGCTAAAAACTGACTAAAAGTTCTCTTAAGCTTATTAGGAGCAATAACTTGCATGTTTTAAACACAAAAGCAATATAGGAATAGTAAATATTTCTTTTAAGTAAGTGCAGTTTGTCATAGAAAATTGCCGTAAAATGAATATAGTTATCACATGCATGTAAAAAAGTTCAAAATACATATTATTATTTATATGCTCTGTCATAAATGATTTCTTATTTTTTTTTTTTTTTTTTTTTGCTTTTCATTGAGCATCTTCGGATATTAAACACGCAAAGTCAACTTCCGAAAAGCAATTTTCGATAATACAGCTCCAAATATTTCAAATTTGTTTAGTTAAAAATTTGTTTAAATTGGTGACTTTTTGATATACATTAGAACTCTCTGAACAAGTGATCTCCTAAAAATGACCAATTTCATCATATTTTGAGCATTTATCAGTACAACAATTACTTAACATTTGATTAGTAGCATATAATGTTGACTATATGTAACAGTAGAGATTAAAGTTACACTTGTCAGTTGAGCTGATCTTATATTTTTAAAGATTTAAAAAAGAAATGTTACCAAAATTCGAAAAAACAAACGAGAAAAAAAAAACAGTTGAGTTCACATACATAAAACACAGAGAAAAATAAAACTGCAACTAACCAGTTTCTCCTGCTCTGCAAACATAATCCCCCGGAGAAAAAACTTGCGATCGAAGTTTGAGAACCAGCTCACACAGAAATCCCGTTTCACATTGTTCAAAAATTTTTACCTGTCAAATTCAAGCAAAGTACTTTGAAATGAAACTCGGAAAGTCGGAGTGTAAGATGGATATTATAACCATAAATAAAATAATTTAAACATTAAAAGGGAATTTTTAATCTCGGATGCATCGGTTATAAGTCATGACTTTCCGAAGTTTTTTTTTTTTTTTTTGAGTTTATTCTTGACCTTCGATTCGTTTGCTCTTATAATGTGCAATGATAAACTCATGGCTCTTTTTATGACGCACAAATTCCAAGCTAAATTTAAAAAAAAACTTTTGCAATTTGTGAGTCACAACGTTGATCTATCTCATTAGTTTTTTGCACAAAAGCAATCGTTTATTACTTAACTGTTTTAGATTTTGCAAAATTTCTTTGAAAAATATAGGTTAAAATTGCACTGCTTGAAAATTGTTCTTAATTTATGAACGGTTTATGCAAAAATGGGTTAACCAACAAAAATTGAGAAAATGAGTTATTCATACAGGTTGGTAGATAAACTGATATACTATGGCATACAAAAATGACTTATCCAAATTCTGTATTACTATACCATCTACTGAACAAAATTCCAAAAACACTTCTATGAAACTGGGCAATGGAGATCAGCTTTGAACTCAATTTACTCAAAAGTACTGCTTGACGAGTTGGCCCATTTTTCGCCTAACACCGTTCATATGTTCTTTATTTCGGTTTGTAGTAATTATGCAAAATAACTAAGTAGGATGTTACTAAATAGGAAAGTTTAGCTCACTCCACCGAATCAATCTTAGTATCAAACAGATTGTCCTGGAAGATCCCTTGTATTGATTGCGATGGAAATATTCAAACAATACTTTCACGTTTCTTCAGTTTCCACCTGAAAGCACTTTCTTTCTAAAGAGATCTCAAAATACATCCAAGCTGTCAGAAGTATTAAAATGAACCGGCATCACCGGCACACGTTCTTAGTCCGTGGGGTTTTCTCTTGAAGACTTATTCAAGTCTTCTATGCTTGTTTTCGATTTTCTGAAAGTGAATGGACTCGTGGAACTTGTCTAGTATATTCCTAGACATGGATACTAGTAACAACAACAGCAACGACAGAGATTTCCACTGAGGTATTCAAACGGGCTACCATATGGATTTATAGTTAATTCCTTGGTACTGTATTTCTGTGTAAATTACCTCTCGATTTAGGCGAATAAAGATCTAAACTTTATTCAGTTTGTAACCTGCCTAACATGTTAATGTTTGTAAGTAGTCAAAAGTTTTTACCTTTTTCAGGCTGTCTAAATGAACATGTACAGCAACTTCCGCTCTGAGTCTTTCTGGAAGCATGTTTAAGAGGCGGGACTCATCGGTAGCTTTTGTTCTGAAAAATGTGTGATCATTACAAAAGTACATTTGCTGTTATAACTTGCGAGAATTTTTATTTAGACTTGAACCATTAAATCGATAATTTAAGTTTTACAAATGTGTCATCTTGTACTTAATTGAATGTTTACTAAGTTCGTTTTAAAGGATACCGTTTAAGATGTTCGAGAAAGACCAACCAATTTCCCGTCGATTACTACAGTTCAGAAAAGCACTGTAAAGCACTGCAGCCAGGGATAAAGGGACGCATAATCTGGAGAAAGCAGGGAAAAGGCATTAACTCCGCCAATACCATCAAAAGGACTGTTTTAAAGGTCGTGGAGTTCTCGTTTGGGAGGCATCATGGTTGGTAATCGTATAAACCTTCACATTTTCAAAGGATGCTCAATCACTGGGACCTGTTGTAAGAACAAGATTCTCCATGCATATGTGCTTTAGATTTGCTATGAAACCTCTTTTCATGGCCGATAAAACCCCTCCATATTCTGCGGTTACTGTCAAAGAGTGAGAATACTGAAAAAAAATGGATTCGCCCGCAAGTTCTCCGTATCTAAATTCCATCGAGTGTTTCAAAGGAGACACTTGGCACCGGGTAATTTACGGCCTGTAAAGATTCTGGAGAGGTGATTACCTCTACAAGAGGAGTGAGCAGCAATGCCTCAACAACTCATTGACAACATCATATTCCGCATCAGCAAACAATGTGAAACCTACAAGAAAGCTTATTAGGTCATATCCCCTAAGAAAGGCTATATGTTTCTTGCTGGAAACTTGTCACGTGAATGTTTCGGTCATCAGCCGCATTTCATGTCATGCTACTTTTTCAATAACTTTTCTTTTTAAACTTTTATTTCTTACTAGCAGTACCCGCACAGCGATGCCCGTGCTAAAAATTTAATGGAAGTCCATTGAATAAAAAGAATTGACGCCCCCTCCGCCTCTGATGTGAAATTATCGTTTTTCTCTGTATAAAATGCGTACACACCTTTTCAAAAAAAAAACTATTTAAATTTCTTTGGAGTTTAAAACTTTTTGTCAAATCATTAAATTAGATTTACAGTTGCTTTAAAACTCTATTTAGCGAGGGAAGCGGTTTTTACTGCAATTTAAAATATTTCGCCAAATAAACAAAAAAAAAGACATCAAATAATATCTTTCAAATGTAAAAAAAATTCTGCAGCTCTATTGTTTATCGCCAAACTTGCCCAGCAATCACGCTATCATAATCCATCCGTCTATCGAAAAAAAAAAAAACATCCCGTGGAATATTCAAAAATCATCGTCAGAAAAAAAGAAGAAAATGTCGTACATTTCACTCGGATAAAAACAAATCAAAAGTTTCTTTTCTTTCAAAACAAATCCCCAAAACAATGAATTACATTAACGGTTGCCTTAAAACAATAATCCTAGTCTGAAATGCTCAGCGCCTAACGCGCCAAGCGCCACGCTACTGGAACCCAGCCCTTTTGTGACTGAAGCGGATGTTTTTTCTTTGGCAATAATAAATGTTTCGCCAAACAAACAAAAAGGTATTCGGAACTCCAGCGCTCGAATACGCTACCTTGCGGTGATTTACAAAACTGCAAATGAAACTAAAACACTGCCACGTTGCGTTCCACGTGTGTCTGTTGACGTAAACACAGGCAGTTTGTTCTGAGTATTTATTAACGCAATCGATGTGTCTTAGTTTGTTTTCAGCTACAGAAATTAATTCGTCCCTTAGTAGTATTCTCGAGCTTCTCAAAATAATGTTAGTTTTCATTATTTCCTTAATAAATGGTGAAAGCGAAAATTCTGGATTAACAAACTTGGATAACGTTATACAAGGTAAAAAAATTTATTGTTTTGTATGAATTTGTAAGAATATGGGGTTTTTTTAATCTTAAATTAATTAAACTTACCATATTTTACAGCAGCATTTAGTTGGAATGGACAGTATGCAAAATATTTTCCTGAATATATTATCGTAGAACAAAATGAGTAACCGAGAAAGAATTTACTTTATTCCTTTTATTCTCAGCTGAAAGGTTTCGCCAAATTTGTTTAGGGTTATAGTTTTAGTATAGTGCGAGCAAAGTAGCCGTGGCGAGATTTCGCGTTTTTAGTTAAACCATTTTTAATTTTTATCATGAGTGGAATAAAATGGTAGTAAGATTACAGAATTCGATAAGTGAAAAGAAATAATGGTCAATCAACTGAAAAGAAAACTACCACCATATATCCGTGAGAATTTTGTTGATGATTTGCATAACATGACACAATTAAATCGTAACTCAGAAATTAGAAAAATCGAAACAGAAAATTTTTAAATGAACCGATTCGGGAATTCGAGAGAAATAACTCAGCTACAAATGGAAAACAATAAGCGCTAGCCAAGCAAGGCAAAAAAGTATCATCTTCTTTCGATAACAATTTGTAATGTCATATTGAATTTTCTAGCATTAATTGTTATTCTTGTCAGGCCACAATTATTATTTAGTTTTATCAAGAATTGATAAATATCGAATTCAACATCGTGGAAATAGCTGCTTAGAACTACGAACTACGTAGTTTGCATTAATCTTTGACGTTTAGTAATGCTTCTTGAATTCTCATTTCTTTCTACGTGGGCCAGAATATCCACAAGACTTTGAAAATTAATTAAAAAAGAATAAAGCGAAAAAATCATACGTACGAACAAAAATCACAACACTTTTAGCATTTTCTTCGTTACCATGTGCGTTTGTTTTAGTTTTTAAGTCCGCCATTAGACAGTGACTTCAGTGCCCCCTATAGTTCGTTGGAGTTGCGAATAAAATCACATTAACAGTAGCTTTCAAATCTTTATATATTAGAAGCTGCGTTGCTTGGCTTTGCCTGGTCTACCTTGAGAAATCAAATTGTGTCAAGTTACATATATTTAACAATTAATTAAAAGAATAACTTAATGACTTAAAGAATAACTTAAATAAAAGAAAAAAAAACACCATGGAAAATTACATTTCCAAACAATGACGACAGATATTCGCAACTCCAATGAACTATGGGGGCGCTGCAGCCACTGTCTAATGGCGGATGAAAAGGTAAAACAAACACATGCCGTAACTTATAACTTGCTTTGACGATTGGTGAATGACAGTAATTTTTCATCGTGTTTGTGGGAAGCATTCTTTTCTATTCTTCTGAAATTACATTACACCACAAACTGTCTGAAGCCTGTTATTTACCCCAAAGAAAACACGTGGTATAGAATGTTTTACCTTTTTTCGGTTGTATTGTTAATCACCGCAAGGTAGCGTATTCGAGCACTGGAGTTGCGAATTAAAATACTTTTAAGAAATTAAAATGCGAAAGATGGATTTTAAAAGCGTAACCATGGACACATGAAATAAAATAAGTTTATGAAATCAGATGCAAAATAAGAAAATATACAATGGATTCAAAAAGCGTAACCATGGAAACGCAGAAATAAAGTGGTTGACAACCTGAATCAAAATGACATCTTTCGAAATTGATTTAAAAACGCTTTTAACTTTTTTTTCCTTCGAAGATAGAAACTAATTTTTTCGACCAAAGGTCGAGAGAGATCTGGAGTAAAAAATCTCGCTTTTTCCAATGCTGTCAAAAAGAAAGCTGTGGGACAGTTTTTGTCACTTTTTATTGTTAGATTTAATAAAGAAAGTAGTGTCTAAATTTTAGCTAAGCCTAAAAAGTTCGACCTAAAAACGCAAATTTCTCCCGCCGTAATTAAGTTAAGGCATTGAAATAAATTGTTTAGAACGCAGAAAATTCTACCCCTTTTAACGATATATAATATTAATGTGTGCAAGTAATTTTTCACCCCTTTAATAGCCAATAATAGGCAATTTATGTGAAATTTGGGCCTAAATTTGAATAAAAAAGGAACTATTTATCGGATTTTTTCGACTTATAGCCTATGTTACTCAGTAAGTTTCATACAGTGAAAGAATTTTTCAAATATTTGCAGTGGTTCCGGATATTTCCTCGAACATATAAACACACAAAAATCCGCCCTCTCTCTTTATAATATTAGCAAAGATTTGGTAAATATTGCTTTTATTATCCGTGTGCTTACGTCTTATTGGGAAATGCTTTGGTATTAGTTGCGATGGAAACCTTTTGCGCTAAATTATATTGAGAAAACCATCTTGTCCTTAATTTTTGCACTTTAGCTTCTTAAGTTTTTCACGAAATGGATCCCTATCATAAACGTGACATTTATACTAAAGTTTACTTTACATTGCCATAGAACAGTAGTGTCCAACCTACAGCCCCCGACTCACGAAGATGACGCCAGTGGCCCGCTGTTTTTTTCTACGTTACAAATCGAAAAGCACGATTAGTGACAATGTCACATAACTGGAGCCAAATAATTATTAGTAATTGGTTCATGAGAAACATGCATTTAATGCATCAGAGTAATGATAAAAACAGTTATTGGTTTGTGATTTTTCTTTCCTTTTTCATACTTTCCGGTGTTATTTAGAAAGGAATGAAATAACTATTTTGACATTTTATGTGTATTCCGGCCCGCGAGAAGGATTTTAATATGAGGTGTGGCACTTGGGCAAAAAAAAGTTGGGTACCACTGCCATAGGATAATGTGTCCTCTCTTCTAAAGTTTTAAAAATAAATCAAAACAGTAAAAAGGCTTTGTGCAGTTTATGCACCTACCATGTACAAGAATGAAATTATGGTTGATGTTTATAAGAATGCTCAAAAATGTACCTGGACCAAGTATATTCCGCCCACTTTTTAATTTTCAGTTGGAGGGATGCTGGAACTTTCTTGTGCGTCAAATACATCTGGATGTGATCCATGCTAAAAGAAAATTAAAAAAAAAAATTTAGTGCAGCACATTTTTAAAATAATTTGACTAAGTTTAATATTTTTTTCAAAATTACTTGAATCGGTGCGCTTTTATTGTTTAACGCTTCTGCCGATGACATCACAAATGATGAAATGCCATTCACTGCTGCCATTCAGAAGGGCACAATATTTAATTCGCATCTTTACTCACGTGTACTGCTAACGATATAGTTGATAGCAAGCGTAGAGGCAATTTTTAATTCGCTGCTTGATTATCATAACGTGGAAATGCAGTGAAAAATGCGCCAAAGGACATCATTTTTGACGTCATAAAGACCACGCCTTGTTTAAAAAATTGGACATTTCAAAAAAATTAATTAGAAAATAACTGTTCGGAAAATGAAAGTACTTTTTGGGTCCATGTTATATATATATATATATATATATATATATATATATATATATATATATATATATATATATATATTGCTTATTCTATCAATTTCTGTTACTAAAAGTAGTACTTTTGACTGAAGGAAACTACCTCATTCACATCACTTGAACTAGGATGAAAGAAAGTATTGTGAGGCATACTTTCAACTAAGAAATAATATCTTCAACGAATTTCTTACTGTATTATAAAAATCTAATGACGGCATCGCAACAGCTAAGGATATCATGGAAACTTTTTTATGTAAAATAGTTGGGATGAGTTTTAGAATCGACGTTTAAAATTTCAAGCAAAGGCTGAAATAGACCAAATGCAATAGTAAGCAATAGATTGAAATAATTCTTGAGTAGCACTGTTATACAAGTTTCTTGAGCAATATTTTTGCAATGATATATATTCTACAAAATCCTTTGAAATTCAGTTGGTGCTCAACGGTGAAATATATCTTGATTCGTAAGATTTTGGCACAATATCCATATTTTGGATAAATACCTTTTCTTTCTGTCAAGATCAGCAATTCCAAAAAAAAAATAGTACCTTAAATGTATTATTATTGGGAGGATACTCTAATAGTCCGCGCTTGCTAGCTATAATGATGTTTTTTTAGTATGTAGTGCACAAGAGCGGCAAAAAGAGCAAATAATTTAACAATATGAGTTTGAAATCATGTACACAATAACTAACAGTAAAAAGTCAGCATAAAAACAAGAAGTTCCATCTAGAACTAAACGAGCTTACTTTCCCGTATACCCATATCTACTTTCTAGTATCTATCTGATCAATATTATCAAAAATAACTAAAAATCGCAAATTGTTTCAAACATAATTTTTTAATATTTTAAGTCGATTTCTTGGAATAAAATAGCCTCACTCATCTAAGGGATTAGATGCGTAAAAAAATAAATAAATAAACGAACAAATAAAATAGCAGCGCCTTTTAAACAAAGGAGCTAATACACTTTTTTCCATTAAAAAAAATTCTTCAGCTGCTTTCAAAAAGAAAAAATAATAATTCAAAATTAATAAGCTCATTAAACTAAATACATCATATCAAAAAATTTTTGTTTTTCCCCTCTTGTCAAAAAATAATTTTTTAAATGAATTAATGTGCTTTCCAAAATAAATAAAAACAATAAAATGTCAACTTAAAAAAATAATTTTCACTGTCAAAAAAAAAAAAAATCGTCTGCGCATATCTTAATGTAGAAACATAAATGACTTCGAGTTTATCCGACGAAAACTGAATACCTAAATCAAAGCTTTAGAGTGAAAATAAAAACAAGTCGTATTAACAATAATTATTTCACAGTTAAAACCATGGCTGCGGAGTCGGAGTTAATCTCATTTTGGGATAAAGGAGTCGGAGTCGAATATCCAAGAATCGGAGACAGTCATTTTTCCCCCGTGTATAAATTTTTGCCAAAACCATGAAGTCAGAGTCGAAATCGGGGAGTAGTAATCCGACTAATTGATGAGCACCGAAGTCGGAGTCAGGTGCCCCAAAATTCTCGGAGTTGGAGTCTGGAGTTTGTCGTCAAGAGTCTATTTCCAACAAAATTTGTTTAAAGTAAATCCGCCTTCAAGTACGGAATCTACAGTTTCCGTTTAAGTGCTAATGTTAAGGGATTTGAACTGTTCAAAATTGAACGGAAAATTGTTCAAATCAAAAAGATATTTTATATACAAGTTTTTCATCAAAAGCTTTTTTTCTACAAAGTTTGTTTGAAGCAAATTCACCTCTAAGTTCGGAATTGCCTTGAATTTCCACGCAGGTGCTAATGATAAGCTTTTTTGAACTGTTCAAAATTGAACAAAAAATATTCAAATCAAAAAGTGAAATATATGAATGAGGCGTCCTCGCCGAGATCTTTCGAACAAAAAAAATTTGTTTGAATCGGACTATTCACTCAAAAGTTATTAGCTGGAAACAGACCGACAGACAGACGGACAGACATTTTTCCCCATCTTAATACCCTACTTTCCAATTTTTAATTTTTCGATATTTATTTAATTATTTTTTTATTTTGGACTCTTTTTTTCGCGATATTTTCAAGATGCATTAAGCCTTCCTTCATGCTTCCTTCATGCTTTCTACTGGGAAAGAAGGCTAAAAATAAGTTTTGTTTTGAAACAATGGTCTCAAGTGCATGAGAAAAAGAGCACATAAATACCCAGGTTCCTACATAATAAATTATTATTATGTAGGACCCGGAACCTTTTGTTGTAACTAACGTTAAAAACAGACCAAAGCTGCAAAGCAAATGTCACATAAAGTTATTGCTTTGCAAGTAATAGAAAGGCATGCATTTAACGAACATTATGGAAATAGATGATTAATTTTTCAGTATTAGTTAAGTGTCCAGTTTAATTATTAAAATAACAGAAAAATATCCACGTCAGCAAATGAAAAAAAAATAGTAAAGAAGGAAACCTACAACAAAGTTATAGAGCATTTGCAAATGCATTAATGCAAGTTCTTTTGAAATAATTAATCAGTATTTCATTTCTAATTATCTTGATGGATATTGTAATATTGTTTTTTTTTCATCAAAAACAAAAGGGGAAAATGCTGCCAGCCTCTGAAATTAACATCAAACTTATGATGTAAGTAAGATATACTCATCTTTTCAATAATTTAAATCATTTTTTTCACAATTTCATCATTTATGAGTAAAACTATTAGCAACTGCTGATGATATTAATTAAAGAAGACTTCTAAAAGATAAAAACCATTAACGAAGACAACGAATCCTAAAATAAATTTTTATTGCACTGAAAATCTATTTAATCTTATTAGTTTTGGGAAAATTTATCGAAGAAACTTCCAACAATGGGGTCGTTTCTAAAATTTTAAAAGTATTTTTTTTTTCTGAAAGAGCATGCTTAAAAACATAGATCTGACCATTTTTTAAATAATTTGTTTAATATGTTTTAAAAATTACTGAAATCTGTGCGCTTTCATTGTTTACGCTTCTGTCGTGTGACATCACAAATGATGAAAAGCCATTCTGTGTTGCCAATATCACAGAGCAAAATATTTAATTCACATCTTTACTCACGTGTATTGGCAACGATAGGGTTGATAGAAAGCGTAGAGCGCAATTTTAATTCGCTTGTTGATTATCATAACGTGGAACCGTGGTAGAAAGATGCGCCAAAATGCGTCATTTGTGACGTCATAAAGACCACGCCTTGCTTTTGAAATCGGTCATTTTAAAAAATTAATTAAAAAATAACTGTTGGGAAAATGAAAGTATTTTCTGGGTCCATGTTATTCTTTTTACTCATTCTATCAATTTCAGTGACTAAAAGTAGTACTTTTGACTGAAGGAAACCGCCCCATTATAGCAATTAATGCAAGCGTTCACAAACCGCAGAGTTACGTCACCCGTTGAGTTTATTAAAATAAAAAAATAATTAAAAAAAAATAATGCAATGTTAAACTGCCCACTTTTAAAGGATACTGCAAACACGTGTTTCAGGGTACAAGGGACCCTATTTTTAGTGCAAAAGATGTGACCTTATGAATAAAAAGGCATCCGACAAAAACAAAAATAAAATAACTGTTCGTAGTAGAAAAAAAATATACTTTTATTGTACAGTTGTCTAGGTTTTTGGATACTTTTCTGCTATAATTACTTTTTGTTAAGTATCATTTATCGAAATATGAGAAATGTATATGATATAAGTTATATACAATAATATTGTGCGGTGAGAAAGCAAAAGTAATGATGGTTCAGCTCGTAATGTAGTTTATTTGCTGAACCCTATATTGGCACCTACTGCAGCGAAAAAAAAAAAGCTGCACTGTTGTAAGTAAAACTTTCAAATTTGAAACACCACTTCTTCTGAAGTTTAGTTTTCGCATATCGTTTCAGTTTTTTCCCATGTTTTGTTTTTAAATTTTGGATAAACGAATTAAAAATACAGAATTTCACAATGATCTACTCACCGAGCTTGAAACTCTTGTCTGTTTGCGTTCATGCTAGAAATAACATCACCCACATTTCCCATAACAGTAGCAAACACAAATACACCCGTCATGAATGTCAACCCAGTAAATATGTACTCCTAAATAAAAGAAGATCAATAAATTAGTGTGCACAACATCAAAAAAAAAATGTTTTAGACAGTCATATAAGAGCTTAGAATAATGAATTAAATAATTGTATTTACAAACAGTTTTACTCAATGCTGTTTAAAAGTTTCTACTCAACGCAATCTTTAAAAACATGATTCAGAACGCTTTGGAGCTTCGAAGAATGTTAAATGAAAATTATATTTGTATTACTTTAACACAAAAAGTCCTTTTTTAGTTTTAAATATGGTTTTTAGAAATTAGATGAAACTTGGAAATCAGATGTTCCGTCAAATCTTTTTTTAACTCAAATTTGATATGACTTTCTTTTGAAGAACCCAGTCCACCTTTTGAGAAACCGATTTTCTATTTCCGATCATGCTAGAAATAACATATAACAGCAGCAAAAACAAAAATACACCCGTTATTTTCAACCCAGTAAATATTTACTCTTAAATAAGAAAAGACCTTTTAAATAAGTGTGCACAACACCAACAAAAACCTTTTTGACAATCATACAAAAGCTTAGAATGATAAAATAAATAATTATATTTACAATCAATTTTACTCAATGCTGTTTAAAAGTTTCTACTCAATTAATGACTAGAAATAATCACGTTTTGGATTTACAAAGGATATCAATTTAAAATTATATTGATGTTACTTAAACACAAAAAAGATGTCTTTTTAGTTTCAAAGATGATTTTTAGAAACTTAAACATCAGATATTTCATCAAATCCTTATTAAATCTCAATTTTTGCTTGACATTCCTTTGAAAAATTCATTTCGTCATCGCCACCATGTACGAACTCAACTTTTTCATTTACTGATTTTAACTAAAACTAATTAAAATTTCTTTTGAATTAAGATTATTTAATATTGAATATTTACATCTACGTTGTAGTCACAATGTATTAACTCATATACAGGTCTCTATTTTAGAACTTGACGTCATTGCTTACCGTTCACCACTTCTATTAGCACATAAACTTGTTCTAAAAACTAAATTTCCTTTCTTATCTCTTCATCACTCTTTTTAAAAAAACCAATAATATTATCACCATCAATTCAGATGAAAATACATTGTGCACGTTCTGGTCTATTGTGTAAACAAATAGATAAATACAAATAAATCAAAGTTTCTGATTCTCTTAGTCTACGTCGGGTATTGAACTACAATATTCTAAATCTAGATATCTACAATCAACTACGTTTAATATTAGTGCTGTGTAAATAAATTTACGATCCATCTGAGATAGAATTTTCTTTATTTCAAAAATAAATTTTCCATTGTACTACTGAAAAGATAGACGATCTTCTTTAACTATGAGGTATAGGTACATACCATGTCAGTTTCTGGAGAATTTGTATTTCCAATAGTTGTCAATGTCATTGCAGACCAGTATAGGCAAACAATGTATTTCCTAGGGAAAAAGGTAATTTTAAATTAAAAAACAATGTTGTCAAAGCAAAAATTTATAAAGTTATAATATCTTAGGCATTGTTGCATAAAAATGTCATTGCTTACAACTATTTTATATTTGTACACATATTTAAGACAAGGAAATTAGAAATCGTCACATTTGTGAATTGCTGGTTTCACACCAAACGTTTTCATGTTCATTAAATGCGTTGACGTTTTAAAAACCAAACTAACTTATTAAAAGAATTTAGGAAACATTAATTTGCAAACATTATAAAACAAAGCTTCTGAGTCTTCTTGCTTTTTTTTTTTTGAACGACGTGTGGTCGGTACTACTACCAAATTTTTCACTTTTTATCATCAAAGAAAAATCTCGTGCTTCATATAAAACGTCACAAATTTGAGCAAATAAAAGAAAGAAATCAAGTAGGGATATCTAAACAAACAATCGAATGCATGGTAGATGGAAAATGAAAACAGAATGGGAAGACAAATATCTCGTGCCAATAAAAGGAGGGCAAAAAAAAGGCAATGAAAGTGAAAATGAACAGTGTACTTACAAGTAAGGTAAAAATTAGAAATATTGGGTGAAATGAAAAAGCCTGATTTGAAATTAGAAATTGGCAAATAAAAATTGATTAACATCCGTGATAGTTTATTGTTGTGTTGTGATTCCCACCGACTTCAAGTCAAAAGATTTTCCGCAGAAACATTTGTTAAACTTCAAAAACTGATACAACAATTTCTTATTTTAGATTTCACGTTAATTTTTTCTCTTGAAAAGCTTTGAAAAAGTATATTCGTTGAAGGGTACTACAAAAGTGGAAAAAGCAAATAATAAACAACAATTACAAAACTACGACAACACTGTACAAATAAATTTTTATAAATAAATAAATATAGGTAAAAAAATTAAAAATATTAATATTTTCGGTATGCAGCTGAGAAATAAATACAAATAAATATAGATAAATAAATAAATATAAATAAACAAATAAAATATTAATATCTTTGGTATGCAGTTGGGGAAAATATTTCCAATAAAAGCAAGTACAATTGTGTTCAGAATTCACTGCGCCTAATAAACGTTTCTCAGTGTAAAAAATCTTCCACGTCTTGACTTGTTTCTGAAATTGAATGACATTATTTTAGGTACTATATAATATTCCATCAAAGAAGTGCTTTTCCCTCACGACAAAGATTTAAGCTTTATTTTTTGTCATGACACCTGTTAAGAGTGGTTTTCTCATTCCATTGAAACAAATGTCATGTCACGACCCTTGCGACACAATGTTTTGTCATGATGTCATTCCTTGAAACGTCCTCTAGTCTTTTATTTGTCTGCACACGTGATTTTTTTCACAATAAGCGAGCCGTAATCGGATCGATAATGAGACAACATTTCAATTCAAAACATACGCGTTTCTTTCCACTTCCTGAGAGTACCTGAATATTTATATTTCTAGGACTTTCATTCATAAAATTTTAGCATAAGATTTGAGAAATTTTAAATCTTTCTTTTTACAATGATAATTTTCTGATTGCAACACCGTTGTAGACATAAATTAATAAAAATGTATAATATTTATTTGTTAATTTTTCTTAGCCAACTGAAGTCAGTGTGTCAGTTGGCGGGAAAAAAAATTGGTGACCTCAAACAAAGCCACCGAGCCTCAAAGGGTTAAATCATAAATGAATAACAAATCTTTTTCTGGTCCAACTAACAAAGAGGAAAATGTAAAATTCCTATTAATAATAAAATATGCAATTTAGTTAACGTTATATTAAAAACAAGTAATATCAGGTAGATTTTTAGATAAAATTAGGTTTGTCTAAGATGAACAGGTAGTAAAAAAAATATTCCTGACTAAAATTTTTATATATTGTATTGTTTTTAGACGATGATATCTAAAAAACACTCAAGACTCCATAATTCTTACCTAGAGAATCTTTGCTGGTCTGTTGCATTTGTATAAACCCAAGCATTGCTTCCAAGTCCTTCATACTGAAAAGAAATTTGTAATTTTAGAAAATACGGAAAGCACTAATTTCTTTTAAAAACTACTGAATGATGATATTGATTACAGTGTACGCATTTATTTTCGGGAAATTTGCAAGCATGGCAATTCTACGATAACAGGGGTACAGTCATTCTGAGTGTCTTTGAGCCAATCCCGATAATTTTGCGTCACTTACTTTTTTTAGTTTATTTGACGTCCCGGGTGGTGGCGTGATGGTTAGGCGTGTTCTTCTATACCTGCGGACCCAGGTTTTGACCTGGGGTAGCCAGTAGGTGGATTTTCGAGATGCAGAAAATCATCAGCACCCATGTCGTATGATTATGCGACATGTAAAAGATCCCTTGGGTATTCGTTCGGCTTAGAATTCCTTCGGCAAAATTTAAACTCCTAATGTAATTTCGCATCAAAGAGAGCCCAGGTGCCTCCATCTGGTGGAAACTGAACGTCCAAATTATCCGTGTCATTGACATCCGCGCCTTAATGGTGGCACATGAAAGACTGGATGCCGTATCGAGGGATCGCACTAGGTCTGCTAAAAGCAAATAGCCTTTAAAACGCAGCCCCTATTAGACAAAAAAAAAAGTTTATTTGACTTGAGGGGGGAAAACTAGAAGCCTTAATGATGCATTCTGACCGGCGATTTCATTAAATACGATGTCCGCTCTTTGTGATTTTAAAGCACAGTAGAAACTCATTAATTTGGACTAAAAGGGAGTCCAGGTCGTCTAAAATAATGAAAGTATGGATCAAATAAAATAACCTATAAATCGAACCAAGGTACATAAGCAAACTACTGTAAGCGGTCAAAATTGTATTTTTCAAGAGAATGAAATATAAAACTGCATAAGAGAAAATTCGGCTTATAAAAATACATTATTGCGCTAAATCGTCTTTTATTTTCAGTATGTACATCTAAATGGCTGTCTGGATTGAGCAAAGTCCGGTTTAATAGGTTCCGGATTAATGAGGGTTTACTGCACACTATACTATAAAAATATAAAATGGCGGAATGTTATTCGGACTGACTCAAAGATACCCTGAACTACTGTATTAATTGTTGCACAAAACACCCTAAAAAAACTCCATATTCCCTAGATCTTTATTTTATGGCATGAATGCTACGAAATACATGATCTCTACTTGTATACAATGCAATTTATTACATTCTGAAGATTTCGAGAAATAATATTTCAACATTTTCTTTTTTTTTTTTCAGAAATGGATGTATCTCAAAGGTGCGTCCAATACCATGCCAAAATATAGTAATTACATAAATAATGCATAAATAATGCAGTAATTACATGCATAATTTCGTTAAAATCATTTTCTCCCTTAATTTTTTAAGCATTGTACAAAGAAGCTCCTATTCAAAAGAAAATGCCAAAGATGAAAAAAAGAAATCAATAAAGAGGAATTGAAGAAATATTCATGGAGTAAAAATATTTTATACAAAATGTATTGCAAAAAAAAAAGTAATAAATAAAAACTAGATTCAATAAACTGAGATTTATCGTCAGCAAAAGTAATAATATTTGTAATACAAAAAAGATGAAGCTTTAATACGGCTACCTTGCGTTAATTTAAAAAACTACCGAAATAGGTAAAATATTCAGTGCCACGTTTTTCCTATGTGCTAAAATGTATTCTTCAGACTGTGTTTGGTGTAGTGTTATTTTAAAATAATAGAAAAGAAAAAATACCATAAACACGATGAAAAATTACTGTCATTCACTAAGCTTAAAAGAAGGTTATAAGGTACGGCATGTGCTTGTTTTACCTCTTTCGGCCGCTATTTGCCAGAGACTGCAGCGCCTCTTATAGTTTATTGGAATCGCGAACATTTTGAAATGTTATTTATTGCTAGATTTAATTGTCAATAAAAATTTTCTCTTGATAATTTGCGATAGTACTTGAATAAGCTAAATATTTTTTTTTTTTCGATTAAAAACAACACTGAGTTGTAAAATCACAGCCAACTATTCACAAAACGACAAAAAAAAGCTTTTATTTCGCTTTTGAACAGGAATATTTAAAAACGCTATATTCTGCGAAATAAACGCCAAGGAATAAATTTTATGCAACTGCCGACCGTAAGAAATCGCATGATTTGTCAAAGACAAAGGTTATGGAACATAAAGGTTTTTTCACAGCAACAGAAAAAAAAGCAAGAATTAGAAAGACAAAGGGCATAAAAAGATATGTATGTGGTCGTATGTATGTGTGCATGTATGCTTTTCCTCCACCAGTTCCATCAACTTAAGAAAATCAAACTTAAACAAACTCGACTAAATGAATTTTGTTTCGCTGTTATGCTAATAAAATTTCAAAAATTTATTCTGTTAATTTTTAGTGTTTTCAATTGCAAAATGAGAAACTTTTTGATTCAAAGAAAGAATAATAACAAATCAAACATATTTTAAATTTAAGAAATTTTAGGAAAAATGCCAAACTATTTTGAATGGTTAAAGGTCAAAAATGCTCCCCTAGTTTTGAGAATCACTCTTGTATTCTTGTATATAAATGAAATACTAATCAAACACATTTAAAAATATTCAACTTTCAAGTTTATTCAAACAGAGTGCCTAATAAATCAATTGAATGAATTTGACATCATCAATCAGAAATAAAATCTAGTAAGAACTGGTTTTAATTTCTGCAAAGCACAAACGTTCTGTCTTGTTTTGAAGGGACTGTTTTAACCAATGAGAAAAGAAGAATAAAATATATAAGGGGAAACAGAAAATATGCAAAATAAATTAGATTGCGTAAAAGTAGGTTCGTTTAAGTTTTGGAACAAGTTTTCAATTCCTCTGCTGTTAAACTTGATTTTAACAGTTAAAAAACAATATACCACTTAATTGTTCGTAGAAAATCCTTCATCTTGCTAGTGGACCAAGAAAATAAAACTTTTTAAGTATGCAAAGAATTAATAAATCATCAAAAGTTTTTTCTTACTACCAGATATTTCTACTTTTTATGACACTTTAATCATAAATAACGCAATATAGTAGTATAAGTATAGAAGTAGAAAACCAACTGTAGTTAAAAACACTCTAATAAATAATTCTCAACTTCCTCGATAGCTTTGTTTTGTCTATTCAAGTTTTGTCCTGGATGCTTCCAAACATATTAAAATGATTTGTATCTTAAGTTCTTAAATGCATTAACTTTATGACACGAAAGAAACTTTTATGTCCATTTCGCTATTTTAAAACGAAGTAGTTTTTCTTTGTAAAAATAAGCACTAAATTATTTTCTCCATATAAATAGTTTAATTATTCATAAGTTGCTTTCAAGTCTACGGATCATTTTTGTTCTGATGTTTGCATGTAGTCAACCGACTTATAAACTATAGCGTGCTATTATTTCTTAGAAAGTAATTCAAAAAAAAAAAAAGTCACTGAAAATATTTTGATTCAGTGTTAATTGGTTTGAATCTTTTTTCCGTCCAACTCTTCTGTAAAGAGCTATGATTTAGCGAGAACCCGGATATAACAAAGAAATCAAAAGTGCTACGTTGGTGCAATTTTAAGTCTACGAGAGTATACCTCGCTTTTATCGAGAAATCCCCGTATATAGGGAGACATATTTCTGGGATTCACAAAATTTCTATTGACTTCCGAATTTCTAGGTTACTGAATCTTTTCTTGAAAAAAATTCTTTAGCATTTAGAAGGCAACTTGAAATCAATGATTTTTGGAAGTCTGACCAGTTCAAAAAGACGTTTTTTCTTGCCATGAGCAGTCACCGAAGGAAAATAACGCAATAAAGATTCAAAAAGACATTTCAAAGCAGGTATAATAAGTTTTTCAGAACTGCACGGAACTGGTTAGGTGTGAATTTCTATGACTTTTTTTTCATGAAACCGTCTTTTACAAGCATTCGGATATCGAGCAAATATCGCGGTCTCTTCGCACTCGTTATAAACTTGTTCAACTGAAAAATCACTGCTCAGTGAAAAACTTAATTCCTTTAAATTCTCATACTTAAGCACATTTTTAACGTTTTTATTTGACATTTTTGAACCATATTTTTCTTATATGTTGTCAACGGCTCAGACTGCTTGGTGGAAAACTCTGCGCGCTAAGAGCAAAAAACGTGTGAAAGAAATTGGTATTTTGGAAAAAGAAAGCTTATATATTCTTGAATACAAGAGATACTTTTACGAAAACTCATGATTATTCACATGTTGGGCATTTTTGTAGTTGTAATTGACATGTGTGCTAATTAAAGTGCCAAAAAGACGGGATCGAGCAAAATGGTTTCTCAGGAGTTTTCGGAATCTTTTTGGCACCAAACTCAGAGCAGGATTCCCAGCTATTCGGGAGAAGATAGCATGCGGGACATTCATACATACACACAACCGCATATATGTTTTCCCATTCTCGAATTCAAAATTATAGTTAGATAAAGGTATAAAGATATATTTGAATCTATAAAATGGCATTCATCTGTAGCGAAGTCTCCTTGGCGCAGTCGGCTGTTAATGGAGAGATTGGTGGTTCAAACCCACCCGGGAGAAGTAAATGCTTTAATAAAAAGGGCAGTAGCGAGACTGGACGACAGAAGCTATGCTTTCATTGAATGACATAAGCTTATAATGTTGAAGCTGTATTGAAACATCAAATCGAATTAAGATTCAGTAAATGCAGTTAAATTTATCATTTCAGTATTTTAAGCTTTTGTTACTCGATAAAAGCGTAGCCTCTGTCTGCCAGTCCCATAACTGCCATTGTTTGTAAAAAACGTTTCACTCTCCCGGGTGTGTTTGAATCACCAATCTCCCCGTTAACAGCAGAATGCTTTACGGAGACTTTGCTACAGATGAATTGAGGCAGTGAGAAACAAAGGGATGTAAATGGACTATTTAAAGTTTCGAGTAAAACGCATTTTAAGCTCAGATCCTTAATAGGCTTTCATTAAAAAAAAAAAAACTAAGTCATGTTGTACAGTAAGTTGTCATGTGTACTAAGTCATGTTGTACAGTACTCCGTAAAGCAGAATGCTTTACGGAGACTTTGCTACAGATGAATTGAGGCAGTGAGAAACAAAGGGATGTAAATGGACTATTTAAAGTTTCGAGTAAAACGCATTTTAAGCTCAGATCCTTAATAGGCTTTCATTTAAAAAAAAAAAACTAAGTCATGTTGTACAGTAGCACCTATTAGGGTTACTAGTACTATTTCTTTCCCCAAAGCACAGGAGAGGTTCTCCTATCATTTATACTGGTTATCGCAAAATTTTTAATTTTGTTACTTACATGCCTTTGCTTCTCACTGCCTCGATTGTTAAACAAGTTAGGCAAAAACAAAGCTCTGCGCATGTGCTTTGAAGGTAGCAATAAAACGCTTTTTTTTATGTCGTTTTTTTTTTTTTTTTCTTTTTAAGTTCACTGTGGTCACCAATGTCTCATAAGAAGCATAGCGTCAAAATTTCTGAAAAAGTTTAAGATATAATAGCTGCAATTTCACCCAGTGAAATTTCATCGCGTTTAAATACATTTAAAATATTTTGCTTCATTTTTAATTTTAAAAGCTTTTAAATTCCAAAAGCGACGAATTATGCGATGGTGTGGACGCATTTATTCTTCAGTTTTTCTTCGTGTCTAAAAATTGCCATTTTTATGCCTTCCGCATTAAGAAATCAGGTTTGTTTGTAAGAATGGAAACGAAACCGAGACTGTCTTACAAAAAAGACACTTAGCAGGAAATACAGTCTGATGATGAAATATGATAATTACAAAATGGTGTTTTGCTACGTGTTTATATGTTTTCGTGCACGTCTGAAGTTCTGATTTAAATAAAAAAAATATGTTGCTATCGTTAAAACAGATGCATTGGGAAATAAGCCATTATTTTTTGTTGCAAAAGACATACCGTAAAAGTGGTGAATTTAAATGAAACAAATATTTTTCCTAACATCAGAAAATATCTCTCGCATTAGTGTTGTTAGCAGGGGAAAAGGGAGTGCATTTGAGCAATTCTTTTCATTTTTTTAGATTTTAAAAAAATATTATCAGTTTTTCAGAGCAAAAACTTCCCCATTTATTGAATAGCCTTTTCTTTGTGTCATGGAGTTTTTGGGATTTTTCAAAAACATACTTCTGTACTTAACGGTCCTTTTCAAAATGTCTTCGATTGTTCACATGTGCCCCTTTAGAGAGGGATATGTACACAAGCTCGGAGTGCATATGAATCAGGATTAAAAAGTAGAACAGTCGTCATATTTCAAAGAAAACTCTTTAATATGAAAATCGAAAAAAAATAGATAATGCTGTAAAATACTCACTTCTGAGTTAGATTTTCGACCCTTCTTCGTTGGTCATATTTATCGATCGGGGACGTTTCATGTTGCTCGTTTTTGGTTTAACTACCTGAACACAACATCATTGAGGCAATATATCAAACAGCCGGGTATATTGCATGTGGTCCTGGATTAGCTCTGGCTTAGGAGCTGAAACTTACTGCTAATCATTGAGCTATGCTACAATATCTCTGTAGCGTGTTCTTCTTCCTTTTAATTTTGAATAGAATTGCCCTCTGCAGCAGAATAAAATATTCACTTCTGATCAGGGGCGTAATCAGAAATTTTGTGGCCCGTCACAAATGACTTTCACGGGGCCCCTCCATATTGTTTACCCCTATATTTCACTCCTCATTTTTAAAATATTGGGCCCCCTTCAGACTCGGGCCCGGACCAACAGGTTTCCATCCTCCCCCCCCCCCGTGCATGCCCCTGATTTCGATAGCAAATGGAACAGTACATGAAATACACCGCCAGCTCAGTCAATTCCAGCCGAGGACTGCAGTTTCGTGTTTATTAGCACTCATCAGCCCAGCATAGGAGTGTCTGTGCTGGAGGTGGAAAAGCTCTTAAGGAAACCTAGAGTGCCAAACAAACTGGTAGCTAATACAGAATTAACACTGACCAGACGAGTGACAGAAACAATGGTTCGGTTCAACTCTATGGACTCATTTCAGCCTTTTTCGGACCAGTCAGTGTAGGTCATATTTATCGATCGGGAAAATTATATGTTGCTTGTTATTGGTTAAGCTACCATGAACAGAACATCATTGAGCTAATTCAGCTCCGTTGCAATAACCCCATAGCACGTCCTTCTTCCTTGCAATTCTCGAATAGAATTACCTTCTACAGCTGATAGTGCAGTAAAATACTCACTTCTGATAGCAGATAGTAAAGATTTTTTTTTCCCCTTTTGAAAGACATTATCAATTTTACTTTTACCCAAGCGATTGAGTGGTATCTTAGGATTAATTTCAGTCTATTTTTTCCCTCGATCAGTCAGTGTTGGTCATGTTTATCGATCGGGAAAGGTACATGTTGTTCTTTACTGGTTAATCTATCAGGACACGACATCATTGAACTTATTCACCTTCGTTGGAAGAATCTCCTATAATATCCATCTTCTGTAGTTAATTTTCGGATAGAATTACCCTCTACAGCAGATATTAAAGTAAAATACTCACTTCTGATAGCAGATAGTAAAGACAAGCTATCCAGTGTATGATGACGGCTAAGTTCAGGAAAAGTCGTAATACCCGTATTAGATGAGGATTGCTCGTAAAGCTAAGAAGTAAAAAACAGAAAAAATCAATTTTCAGGAGAAAATCAGTATGGTCACTCAGAGTAACTTTAAGAAATTCCGGTTAACATTGCGCTACTTCAAATTTTTTAGAACATTATTAACTTTCAGAAGAAGTCTGTAAGGCCCAGTGCTGCACTCACCAGGCAAGGTTAGGAAATATACGTTTTCTACTATCGATTTTACAAAAAAAAAAGTAGGCAATACTGTAAACACAGGCAATATACAGGCATCATGCAATAATAATTCTGAAGTTTATGTTTGGAAGCTATTTTGGAAATTGTTAAAAGTGCTCTTCTTGCACTCTTATATTTAATGCAGCACTATAAATGATAGACCTCTAGTGATGTAGTTAAGTAGAAATGGAGAATTTTTAAACCGTTTTAAATTTTTATTTGCTGCCTTAAAGTTACACCAGTTTTGATAAATAATTTGTTCTAGTTAATGAGTGTTCTTTGGTTTTATACCAAAGAATATTATCTATAATGTGTGTGTGTCTGTGTGTCTGTAACTCCAATTCCTTCAGACTGTCAGTGTCTACCAGGTCAATACGGATACCGTTCGATACGTGACATCCAGGGGTAGCCATTCCGCCCAGTCTCGTGCTTCTAACCGGGTCGGATATAAGGGGCTGGACATCCAAGATGTCCTGAGAATATTTAAAAGTAAAAGCCGTGAAATCATCCCGCCGTAGGCGGCATTGAGCCACCGCTGGTGGCGTACGGAAGTTGGCGATCTATTAAAATATGAGTGATACTGACTCAAAGTTATCCTGAATGACTGCACAGTTCATTTGTTAAATCTGTTTGTTTCAATCGAATTAAAGTTTCATTTTTTAAACACATACACTTCGTATCGGTATAAAAAAAAATCCTTCAATCTTGAATTTAGACGTGTGGATTTTTTGGTCCACAAGGAATGTCATTCTATGTTAGCAAATGTCTCTGATAAACAAATAGCTCTTTAGGAAATAGTAAATACTCGTATAATTTTAAGTTTTTTAAAAGTTTCCATTATTTTATTTATTTATTTTTTAATATTATTATTTTTTTATGGAAAGATATTTTAGAAGCAGGAGGCTAGACACATCAGAAAATTTAAAATTAAAAGAAAAGAGGAAATGAAAAAGAAAATAAGAGAGCTTTCAAGTCAGAAAATGTCTGGTTTAGATGCTAATAGTATAAGACATCTTCTAAGATATGAACCACGAAATATTTTAAAGGTCTAAATCATTTTGAAACATTATTTTATTTACTAGAATTGGCACAAACTCAAAAACAAATGAATAAATAAATCAAGTTCTTTTTCGTTTACATTTATTTAATTTGTCTATGCAACACAACTTTTCATTTGTTTAATACATGTCAAGAATATAATTTTAAATAAATACAAAATCAAAGAATTCTAAATTTTTCTTTTAATCAATGAATGAAATACTAATCTATTATTTCAACAAATATTAAGAATTTTCTTACATGATAGGCAAGTCAAAGATGCCCACTATTCCTAAAGTTTACCACCTTCAAATTATAGAGCTAATTTTATTTTTTATCCTGTACTGCAGGTAAATGTGGCGCAAATGGCTGAACTTATACAAATACAAATGTGACGACCAGCAACAGACTCTGGGCCCAGCTAGGCTGGTCCCATAGGCGGATTTAGGACTGAGTTCCTGGGGGGGGGGGCAGGATTTTTTTTTTTTTTTTAAGCAAGATTTTTATTTCCCCCCACTCCTATGTTTTTGTCCGTTTCCTGTGATGCATAAGTCCAAGCTTGACTTGTTTGTGTGTCGTTTTGATTAATGTGTTTTCATGCTGTCCTTTTTGAATTGAACTTAAGAGAGGGAGCTGGTATCAAGAGAGTGACGCAGGGCTCCCTTTTAAGTGGGAAATAGAATATCTCCAATTTTAGGGGACCGGGGGTTTCTCCCCCGGAGGAAATTTTGTAAAATGGATATAAAATTCTGCATTTTGAAGCCTTATAAAGGTTAATTGGATAGACATAGAAATTGATAACTAGATTATACAGTTGTACAGTAGGGTCTGGTGGGGGAAAGTGGTCAATGGGGTAAAGTGGTCATACATCAAATAAATGGCTGTAACTTGGAAATAAATGATCGAATAAGTATAAAATTTTTATTTTAGAGTAGGGAAGTTAGAAACTACATTTTGAATACAAAATTTTACAACTGATAATATTTTATTTAGTAAAAAAAATTATTTTGTGTGCATATGAAAAACTTAAAAATCTAAACAGCTCTTTTAACTTCTCAGGGAAATTTTGTTAAGTGAATTTCGAACAAACTGACGGCACGGGAAGCTTCCTGCATGTCTCAAGAACACTTACTATTTAGCAGCTATCTGTATTTATTTTACATAATATTTTAGAGCAATTCAAGTAAGATGGGGTAAAGTGGTCATATAATTAGGCTAACGTAAATCGTTGTTCTACTGTCACTCAATCTTAACGTACAAAGCAGATATTAATTAAATATTCATTTCACTAAACATGTATTGTTTTTACAGTAAATGGTATGAAATAAAGTTTAATTTACGAACATATGCGTGCGATACTACTATATCTGTACGTAAACACGTATAATAGTATATAGATGCACATGTTCGAATAAATACGTTGCTTTACGTAAATACGTATGAGAGCGCCGACACGTGTATATATTTGTATATACGTATGGAGAAGCATAAATGTAACTACCTGCATACATGAGTATGTATGTGGGTATGCATGTCGGCCCGAGTATATACTCGTATATGCGTACATGAGTATGAACTTGTAAACACGAGTGTAAACACGTGCTTTTACCTGTATATAAACGATTATACACCGTTATTTAGAGTTACAAGTATACTAAAAAAATGCATTTACATAATTGTACCAATAAATACCTACATGGGTGTCTACAAGAATATTTCTATATAGGTATATATTCGTCTATACACGTATATACTCGCTTATCTTTACCATTGTTTTCTTTGCGCGTCTGTCTGTGCGTCTCTAAACCTATTTTCTCCGCATTGGCAATGTCTTCCATGTCAATGCTAGTACCGTTGGATGCAGAACGTCCAGATTAAGCCATTCCTCTTTTTCACCCCTCTAAACCTTAAGGGGACGGATATCCGGGTGAAGAAACTTAAATTAATAATTGTCAAATGCAGTCAGTTTCGAGTCACCGCAGGGGACGAACGGGATTGGCGAGCGAAGCGAGCAGGGGTAGAGCTCCCTACTCTATAGCATAAATTTCTGAGCGCTTCTGTCTGTGGCTGTAACCCAATCTCCTCCGGACTGGCAACGTCTACCAGGTCAATACTGGTTCTGTTGGATGGGAGGAGATTCAGGGGATGCCATTTCGCCCTGTCTCACCCCTCTTATACTTAAGTAACCGAAGATAAGGGGCTGGTTATTAAATCATCAAAAATATTAAAGGCATCAATTGTCACCCGTCGCTGGTGGGGAACGGGGTTGTCGAGCAGAGCGAGCAGGGGGTGGAGCCTCCTGAAATGCGTAACACGTAAATACTTGAACACATACCTATATACTCGAGTATACACGCGCATAAAAGCATCTGATATAGCCATGAATATATAATCGTGAATACATACACTAGTTGACACCTACATACAAGCATTTGATGACGCGCATATACTAGTGTATACGTACTAATTTACCTATATACAACTATATGTACTTATATACGTCTATACTGGTGTTTACAAGTACATATACGCATTAGATCGATCTATAAACGTATATTCATGCATACTCGCGTATACCCGTATATGTACGTATGTACACTTATATGTACGTGTATACTCGTATATGTACGTGTATACTCGTATATATTCGTGTACATACGTATATTCTCGAGAGATACACATTCATGCACATGATGTTCGTCTATACAGGTATATATACGTCTATACGCGTAAATACTCGTTTATACTCTATCAAACACATTTCCACATGACACATATATACTAGTGAAGACTCGTGTACGCACGTATATGCTCGGGTATACACGTATATACTCGACTAGACATGTACATAACTCGCATCTAATGCATAGATGCATATACTCATGTATATACTTGTATACTCATATGTGCACGTATGTTTTCGTGTATACATGAATACACTCGTGTTAATAAGTGCAATCATTACAAATAACCAAAATATATAAATAATATGGTTATTCATACTGGTTTTGCATCTTTTTTAAAGTATGACCACTTTACCCCCATACTATGACCACTTTTCCCCACCCCCTGGGGTAAAGTGGCCATAAATACATAGGGAAAAGAAAGTGGTATAAAACTACTTAAATAAGTATTTTTCTTTGTAAAATTCAATGTATTCTGTTCTTCATTAACGTAATGTAAAATAACAACAAAAAAAGTTTAAATGTTTAAGGAATTTCTTTTATTTGTTACCCACTTAAGTTAAAAAAAAACCTTGATTTTATGACCACTTTACCCCACCAGACCCCATTGTTCAAACTTTGTAAGAAACAGCCATTTTAAGTTTGTAAGAAAAAATAAACTAGTTTTCTTATTGCAGCAACCTTTTTTTAATTATAAGTAGTGCAGAAAACGAAAAGGAATAGAGGTAGTGTATAATTTTTTTCCCCTGGCTAAACAGATTAACAATATGCAGTAGAAGTTATTGGAGCCTACTTTGCTTAGGATTTTTAGACTTATCTAATTATTTTCAAGGACTCTAGAATAAATGAAATTATTTAACGCACTTCGTTGTACTTTCCAGTCTCTGGTATTTTAGTACTTGATCGTAAATTTTTGCAGTCCTGTTCTAACTTTGGGAGAAATAGCTATTTTAACTTTAAAAGAAAAAAGAAACCATAGATTTCTCATGACAACAACTTTTCTTCAGTTGCAAGTGGGGCAGAAAACGAAAAGAAATATAGCTTGACTACGACAAGAAGGCGGATGACCTTGAAGCGAAGCATCATTTGTACCATTTGTAATAGGTAGAATCTGCCAGAAAGCACTGAATAGTAAGAGGCATGGTCTCGCTAAGCCTATCTATTCCAAAATAATAACGAACAGCCTATTACAAATGATACAAATGATATTTTTGCTTCAAGGTCATCCGCCTTCTTTTCGTGGTCAAGCTATAGAAGTAGTGTGTATTTTTTTTCTGTGCTAAACAGATAGACAATATGCAGAAGAAGTAAGATAAAAGCAATCAATGCAAAAGAATTTCCAAAATACTGCATTCAGGATTGAATAAATAGCAAGATATGAAACATGTGAGTCACAAAAATTTATTTCAAATAATATGTTACAAACGTGAGAACCATGATTTTTACATTTTTAATACAGGATGTGGCAGGGAGCTGAATTTGACATATGTTGGCATTCCTCCCCCTCTACCATTTGTTAGAAATTTTAAAATTTAAGGTTTGTAGCCACACGTTTCCAAATATTCAAGGTTTTCAAGCACTTAAAAATGAAATTAGTTTTTTAAAGCAATTTCTGTTTTTTAAGGAACAAATCATGATTTTTTTGGGGGGGAGGGGGAGTTAGGGACCCACTTCAAAGCAGGCACCCTAAGCAACAGCTTGTTTATCTTATAGGCAAATTCGACCCTATTTGTAATTCACTCCTACCTGAATATTTTTGCTTGATTTTTTGTAGTTTTTACGAACATTCGTCAGTTTTTACGGTTAAAGGATTTTTACGATTTTACCAATCTTTGTTAGGTTTTTATAGACTTTTATAAAATTTCAGCAAATTTTTCCAAAACTTTTGATGACTCAATTATTTAGATTTCAATAATGACAAGGACCGTCTCACTTAGACTTAGATGTTTATGACTTACCTTACTTTTTAAACAGTATTTATAAAGTAAGTAAAATTGTACTCTCCCTCTAAGTAAAAAGATTCATTTAATCAGAACTCTCAGATAACTGAAATTTATTCAGTTTACGATAGTATTTATTCTCTCTCTCTTAAAAAAAGAGAGAGAGAGAGAGAGAAGGAAAAAAATCTTATGTTTTTTAGAATTTCTCAAAAGGCCAATTAATATACTAAGAACATAAATATTATGCACAAATAAATACTTGAAATGTGGACACAAATCATAACGAGTAGATCGTTCTGTTAGCGCGAATAGGGGAGGGGGGAGATTTTCCCCTTTGCTTTAGGTTCTATTTTGTTAAAATAATCGTCAATTATTATAAGTGTTGCAGCTTAATGTATAGCTCGTTTAGCCTATATTTTCATTCATATACTTGCCCAAATGGTTTTCAGTCTAAAATAGTGAATTTAGACACATTTTCAGCACCCCAGTGACAGTTGTACTATTTGTATTTAATGTTCGTTTTTTTTTTTTTTTTTCCTTTTCTTTTCTCCCATCAGAAAGGACATTTGCTTTTCTCTTCATTTTCATTGAACTATTCAAAAAAGAAAAAGTTATGGTTTTTTTGTTTTAAGATTTTGGAAGATGTGTTATTACTACATAAAGTCCTCCCAAACCTGGGGGGCATTGCCCCCTATGCCCCCCCCTATAAATCCACCCATGCCCTTCTGAACTATTCAAAAAAGAAAAAAATAATATATTTTTTTAATTTTTGGAAGATGTGTTGTTACTACATAAAGTCCTCCCAAAACTGGGGGGGCATTGCCCCCTCTGCCCCCCATAAATCCGCCCATGGCTGGTCCTAGTCAGTTTATAAGTCCCCAATGAAGATCAATGATCCTCTTAAAACTGTCCACCCCCTTGCTCATTACCGCCTCTTCCGGTAAGCTGTTACAAGTGCCCACGACCCTAGTAGAGAAGTAATTTTTCCTGATTTCCAGGTTAGCTTGAGATTTGAATAGCTTAAAACAATGGCCCCTCGTCCTGCTTTCCGTGCAAAAATTTAACCCGTTAACGTCTTTCATATTGATAAATTTAAACAACTGAATCATGTCCCCTCTGACTCTTCTTTGCTCCAGGCTATACATATTAAGCCTATTAAGTCTGTTATCATAGTCTAAATCTGAAAGTCCCCTTAATAGTCTAGTAACCCTTCTTTGAACCCTTTCCAATACAGAAATATCTTTCCTGGGATAAGGACACACCAAAACTGAACAGCATACTCCAAATGAAGTCTTACTAAACTCCTATATAAAGTCAGAAGAACCTTCTTAGATTTGTTAGAAATAGATCGATTGATAAACCCAAGCATTCTGTACTAGGGGTGCGACATCGATGTCAATGTTTTGGAAACATTGATGTTTTTGTTAAAACATCGATGTTTTACTTTCGATGTTTTTGGACCATCAATGTTTTGTTTCGATGTTTTTTCGATGTAGATAGTTTTACATTTTAATTGAAAATTATCATAAAATTTGCCTTAATTTTCTCGCTAGGTAATTAAGTTTACTTATGGAGTTGCCAAAAAGAAAATCCTTTTTTGAACCCATTTTATAAGATCAATTTTTCTGTGTACAGGATGATTTTTGAGAAGATCACTCGAGACAGTAGAAGATTAACTAGAGAGTGAGGAAGAGGTCAAAGCTATTGGAAAAACCTGACACGGGTAGTCTGGTGCCAGCACTTGCAGTCTATTTCAAGGCTTCAGTTCTTAAACTAAAGGCAAATCCTATACGTTACTACGGTGAAAATTATAACTTTAAAAATTCAGAGCTGGTAAAAGTAGCTTTAAAGTATTTGATAGTGATGGCAACTTCTGTTCCATCGGAAAGAGATGTTTCTTTGAGTGGTGGGATAGTCTGCGAAAAGAGAAATGCACTTCTGGAGGGAGAAAGTAAACAAACTTAGATTCTTTTCTTAGATTCTTTTTTGATGTAAATTTACTTTGTTTCATTCAGTTTGACAATATTTCCTTATTACCATAACTAGTTTGTATTAATCGGTGCTTGTCTTATTACCAATTATTGTCCTATTATAATACCAAGATGTTGTGAAATTATTCTTATATTCATGATTTGAGGTTAAGTATTTTCCATATATTCGTCGGGTACGTATTCTTTTGTATTGCTTAAATTAGTGTAGTATATTCAAAAATGTATGTTATACAAAAAGATCGATGTTTCAAAACATCGATGTTTGGAAACATCGATGCTTTTTGATCGATGTATCAATAGCATCGATGTTTTAATTTCTAACATCGATGTTTTACCATCGATGTCGCACCTCTATTCTGTACCAAGCATTCTGTTGTAGAGATCACCTTGATGAACCGCCATTATATGCAGTGGTTTCACTTTTGAAGAGGAGTAATTTTATTTTCCAGGCGAGAATACAGTATATAAAGTTTTAAGCCTTTAAATGCGTAGCACTTTTGAGTCATGATACGTTTTCTGAAAGATTATTTTCTCCTCTAAAACCACATTCACTTAAACTCTAATAAATTTAACAGATTAACAATTTTACTATGGGGTAAATGGTGACTTACTGTATCTTCCCAAAGTGTTTCCCTTAAGAAAATAAAATGTGTGAACTAATGCAAATACAAAAATGTTTAGTGCTCCTTCGCATAATATTATTTTGTAACATTATGCATTGTTCTTCTACTATTTTTTTTTTAGTTCAATCAAGTGAAGTCATGACAACGCAGAAATGAAAAAATAATGTTCGTTGAAGTGTTTTCATGTAATGTTTCTGTAATTATATTTTTTCCTCTAATTTAAAATTTTATTGCTTGTAGAAGTAAAAAAAGTTTGCGGATTTTTTTTTTTTTTTTTTTTTTTTTTTTTAACATTTTAAAAGTGGCTTTAAGGTATGGGCTACCTTTGGACGACTATGCTCCAAAGATAGCCCACAAGTTACAAATATGGAATAGTATGATAAAAATGATTAAATTTTGTCTTACAATTTTTTTTCACTTGATATATGATACAGATAAGTGTAAAATTCCACAAAAAAGAACAAAAAAGAAATTCAGCCAAAAAAAAAAAAAACATAACAAGATTTTTTTTTTTTTTAATATCATTTATGGTTAACTTTGACTCACCTCAATAATGTTACCTAGTTTCTACATATTGTCAGGTTAGAAAACTTCAGAATCGTCAGACATTAGTTTAGAAATATATTAGTTTAAAAGCCAATATTATTTATTTATTTATTTATTTCCATGGAATTTTTACTATCTTTTTTTTCTTTTATCAGTTTAAGTATGAATTTAGGTATTTTTTCTAATTTTATACTTATTTTCATTCATTTGACTTAATGTTTAAGTAAGTTTTGAATAAAAAATAGCTACTTCATTTTGTAGCAAATACATTATAAAAAATGTGTGCAAAAAAAATCTTACCTTTCTGCTAAGTCATAAAATTTGTACAAAATGTGGAATTTCAACAACCTAGTAAGCCGCGCTAAAAAAAGAAGAAAAAATAAATAAACATAAAACGCAAAATGATCATTTATATCTATAAAAAATCAATTTCACTATAAAAAGAAATTTTTTTAAAATTCCGAAACGTTCCTGTTCCTGGAAAATAATGGACAGCAAGTGTGCCTAGTTTCTGACAGTAACGTATCTGGCAAAGAAAAAGAACTAGAAAGTTTCCCGATAAAAGTCAGTGACGTTCCTGAAATTAACCTGGAATCATTCTAAGAAATTCAGAAATCCTCCCAACTAAAGACAGTTATGTTTCTGTAATAAATCAAGATCCTTCAGACAATACGTAGACATGTTTTAAGTAATAATTTGGTGCCATCTTGATTTACCAGGAATGCTGTTGAAGCAAATATTGCCCAAGCTAACTCAGAATTGCAAGAAAATACCTATCAGCTGATTTGCCAATTATTCTTAAACAGTTACAATATACAGAGACTTAATTTCGCCCTTGTTTGAGGCTCAGCAAATCTACAACGGCCGTACCTAAGCCGAAGGCGAAACTATGTAATGTAATGAAGATGAATAAATTTTCAAACTGGTAGCTAAAAATGTTTTTCATAACAGTGAAATGTCTGAATCCAAGAAATTTGAAGCGATTTTGAATATTTTTTCGCAAAAATACTTGTTTTTTACAGAAAACTGTTAGAAACCTCTGAATACCCGGAACGTAGCCCGGAAATATCCTATGACGTTTCGGAATTTTCTTACACTTCTGATATGCTTAAGCTTTACATTCTATTTAATTTTTAAGTGTCAATTAATTTTTACTTACCAGCTCCAGCCGTGCAGAGGAAATATTTACAGTATCCCACGACATCTAAAAAATTAATAACGTCTAAGAAATTGTGCAGGTAAATTAACCCTTTGAGGCACAGAGCATTTTTTTTTAACTGAGAACAGGTGGATTCAGTTGAAGCCGCTGTGTCAGTTGGTAGGATAAAAAAAAGCTGCTGGAGGACTCAACTGAAGCCTTTATGACTCAAAGGATTGACAAATACAATTATAACACATGATAGAGGTTACACTCATTCGTAGAATAAATATTGTTACTTCAAAAATTCTTGCACTGTATATTATCGACAAGTTTTAATCAGCAGATGTAGGATGGCGAAAATATATGCATTGTTTCGCATTAGTTAGTTTTTTGGCATTTTTTCTTAACACATATAGCAAATAGGTTAGAACAGAAGTTCATCAATAGGAATAAAAGTCAAGAGCCAAAAAAAAGCCATACAGAGCCAAGAAAGAAGAGAACATTTGAGGCAGTGAGAAGCAAAGGGATGCAAGTGGACATTTTCAAGTTTGGAGTAAAACGCGTTTAAAGATTTGCTCCTAGGTAGGCTTTCATTGAATTTTTTTTCTAAATCATGCTGTATAGCAGCAACTACCAGGGCTACTAGTATCATCTCTTGCCTCAAATCAGAGGAGAGGTTCACCTACCATGTGTACTGGCTATCTCCAAATTTTTAATTTTTCCACTTACATTCCTTTGCTTCTCACTGCCTCATTTGTTGTCTTCTTTCATTTACGTATACATTTCTCATCAACTCTTTAAGGAAATGGGATATACGTGTCCTCCAATTTTGAAATTTATTTTATAAATTTGCATATCCATTTCAATAGCGCCATTAGTGCACATTTGGGTGGTTCGAGAAAAAAGATTTTTTTTTTTAACTTAGGAATCGTGTTACCTCTTGAAAATTGTAGTTTGGTATCCTCAATTGAGGACAGTTGGAATCGTGTTACCTCTTAAAAATTGTAGTTTGGTATCCTCAACTGGGGACAGTTAAAAAAGAACCTAAATTGACCTCTTTAGTTCGGGCATGAGGCTGAAAGCTTGAAAAAATATGCTAAAAATTGAATTTTTGAAAAAATAAAAATATTATTTTTTTTTTTTTAATGAGGCAACAGTCGTAAATTGTCAGTATTATAGCGTAGTTTGAACCTAAAAAAAATATTTTATAGCTTTTACATAAAATCTTTCGTTTCCGTATATGCCTTAAATTGGGTTAAAATCTCTTGATATTTGAAGCCCTATTTAAGGCGTATGCGCGAACTAAAGATCTTATGTAAAGTTATAAAATATTTTTTAGGTTCAAATTGCGCCATATACTGAAAATTTATGGCTGTTGTGTTATGAACTTATCTCATACACGAACTGAATATGTCAACTTTTTTTTTTCTAATTTTTCCCCAATTGAGGATACTAAACTACAACTTTTGAGAGATAATGAGATTCCGAAATTTTAAAAAAAAATGATTTTTTTTTTTTTTCGAATCACCCTACTGTACATTTATACTTTTTTGATTTTAGGGTGGTTTTGCAGCGCTGATATGTTGGACTTGGAAATGAAATACTGTCACAAGTATTTAATTTTAATGAGTTACATAAATAATTATTTAGTTTAACTCGAATTTCATTTCAAAATCGAACATGTTAACACTGTAAATCCGCCATAAAATCAAAAATTAAAATTTTCACTTATGGAGGTATTGAACTGGATGTACAAATTATCGTTTAGCAGTTTGAGAAGAAAAAGCGATCATTATTTCAAAATAAGTGGTTACTACCGACCCCTGTCAATTGAAAAACTTCCCCCAATTTTGCCCTTTAGTGCAGCGCGATGCAAAGAAAAAAAAATTGCCTGAAATAAAGCAAAACTAAATTTTAAATGACTTACAGAAGCTCTATAAATGAAATATCTTTTTAGCGAGTTGCGCCTAGACTCATAATGAGTATGAAAAACGTTTGGAGAATTAATTAGCAATATCTTCAAATGTCGCGCAGGGCACTTGGACAGTAAAAACTAGATAAATGCACTGTTCCCGTATTGGGAAAATAAAAATGCATAGTGAAAATAATTCAGTGGGATTCTTTTTACAAATGAGAAATGCTCAGTGAACAAGTTACCGTGTAGGATTTAAATTAGAGAATGTCGACTTTCACCGGTGATTCGTCGGAAATATTCGATTTTCACAAGAAGCCTTTAGTTTGTGCAAGTTGATAGACACTGGCTTATGTCTACCTTTACCACATCTTGTACTTCCACAGTAACATATATATTGACGCAAGGACGGATACAAGAGGGAGGCGGTCGCCTCTCCCTTGAGGGTCCCTCATCAGCAGTTTTTCCAAATTGAAGTTCTAAAACGCAAGTGTAATAATTCTTTGACGACATTAAGGAAAGGAATGGGGTTCGAATCTCCCTCCCGAGAACTTTTTGGAAATGAAATTTTGAAAGGGATATTTTGCAGAGGATCATTGGTTAGTAGGACGAGTTTAGAGGCCTTTCCTCGGATATTTTGCAAAATTTAAATCTTAATTACCTGATTATAGACACTTCTGGCAGTGTTAGGGCGTAAAATGGGTTCAGTGACTTTCCTCTCGTAATTTTTCGAAACTGAAGTTCTAAAAAAGCGCAATTTCAGACGACCTTCGATCATGTTATGGGGAGGGGGTTCTGAAACATTCTCCCGGATTTACTGCGAAATTGAAGTTCAAAAATGCAATTTTAGAATAACTCTTTCAATGGAAAAGGAAAAAAAATAGATTTGGAGACCTTCTTGGATAAATCTCCATATTTTAGTTGTGTCAGATAAAAACGTTGTGTTGACCCATCCCCCAAGCATGTGTAAATATGATACGTTGATACGTGGTAGAGGTAAGCTAAAAGATCAACCGCCCTTTCCTTGAACAATTCCTGAATCCGCCTATGTATTGACGTTCTAATTTTACATTTTCTGTAAAAGCTGAACTTTTTCAGCTTTGGTAATAAAAGATCTGATTTTCATTTGTTTATGAAGGTTTAAGTTATTTTATGGAATTTAGAAAAATAAAACGAAAATATCCGAGACTGTGTAGGTACATGATAGGGTGGACTCGTTCAAAATACAAGGACATTTCCTCGTTTAGCGAAATAAGTTTTAAGTCACCGAATTTACGAAAGCAACTGAACTATCCAGCTATAAAAAAAAACACAATTAGATCTGCAACAAACCGGAATATTCCAGATAATAGTAGATTGAACAACAGAGTTTTAATAAAACATCTTTCCTTGCTAATTTCGAAAAAAAAAAAAAACATTTGTTAAAGAGAAGTAACAAAAAACAGCCCCCCACTAAGACTCTTGAGGATACTAGGCATGAAATTTATTAGGTACTCTCCCCCTAACTTATACTGTATATTAATAAAATATTTTGATACTTAAGTATTTTCTGCAACAACGTTAAATGTGATAATATTTACATTGCACTATGAATTAGGAAAACCCTATAATATGAGATGTTGTCAAGCTTTTGCCTGGTAGCAATACGACATAAATATCAAATATCTCTAATATAACATTCAAAATGCAATAAATATAATATTAAGTCCAGAGTAGCTTTAGGAGAGGTTATCATTTTAAATATATAGAATTTTTTTTCGAGACTTCATATTATTATTTATTTTTTATTTTTTTGCTTTGGTGCGATATGAATTTGCCCCATTTTGAAAAAAACTTTGGCTACAGATTTGGTGCCACCCAAATATTGGTGACCTGGGCCCGTGCCCTGTAGGCCCATGCCTTAATCTGGCCCTGACAAAAAATGCTCCTGGCAGAATGTGAACTGTTTTAGAAAATCATACAATTTGACACTTACCCGGTAAAAAACCAATCAAAGTCTGACTGGGTATCGCAGATATTACATCTTGTATGAAATGAGTTTGGCTCATGTAATGCTGCCGAATTTTCCAAGTTTCAAACACCTAGGACAAAGTAATACATGAGTGAGTATTCAATAATAGATTTGAATACCATCGTTTAGATTAGAATAACCGCCCACGGCATTAATAATTTTTACTGATACTTTCATTGCATTGTAACTGTTTAGTTACTTTTATATGCTGTTTATTGAACAGAATTAAGCATTCAAAAAATGCTAGCCTAGTTTCTCATAAGGAACGTATTTACTATTTATTTGGATTAAAAACTAAACAACAGAGCTGTAAAATTATAACTTTCGGGTGATGTGTTGCAAGTACGAGTATATGGCTTTTAGGTATTGCATGTATTCTTTTACAGCTGTTAAAAAATGCATTGAAAAGCAAAAAAATAATAGAATTTGTAGATAACAGAAAGTTTGTATTGAAAAGAACTGAAAGCACCAAATAGTTTCCAGTTTAATCAAATCAAAACAATCATATTGAAGGTCATGGAGTTTGTAACTAACATTTAAATAACAATTTTGTGTCGAAAAAAACCGTTTATAGCCTGTTTCTCCAGCTATAAATCAAAGAAACTTTAAAGAAAATAAAATGTAGAATTTCGTAGGTTGGTCTTTTCATTTCTTATTCAAAAGCAAAGGTTGAACAACTCATATGTCATTCGAGCAGTTATGTCTTGTAAAATAGATCTTGCTGAAGTTTCAAGTAGCTTCACTTCCATTCATGTTAGTGGATAACCGCTGTCATGTGGTGTACAATCTTTAGCCAGGTTCACATGAGACTTGTGTACATTGCATTCCATAGCTCCTGCTCCAAAAAAAAAAAAAAAAAAACCGGTTGGAAAATTTACCGTTTTTTAGCTGCTTTATTTAGCAAGTAAACAAACTCGTTCCTCGTATTGGATTGGTATAAATCCAGTAAATACTCTGATAGAAGGCAGGAGAAATTGGGTTGTTTCCTTCAGCTATTTTTAGTAAAATAAAAGATGAAATGAGCAGAAAAAAATAATAATAACTTGGACCCAGAAAATACTTTGATTTAATTTTCAATTAATTTTTTTATTTGTCCAATTTTTCAAACAAAGCGTGGTCTTTATGACGTCATCACAAGTGATGTACTTTGGCGCGCATTCCTCAGTCGCGCTGAATGTTTATGCTTGCTGTCTTCCGAGTTTCCAGGTTGTGATAATTTGGAAGCGAATTAAATATTGTGCTCTGCGCTGATGGCATCAGTGAATGGATTTCATCACTTGTGATGTCATGTGCAGAAACGTAAAAAATGAAATTGAATCTGCGCAAAAAAATACTAAACTTTGTTAAATTATTTTGAAAAATGGTCAAATTCTATGTTTTTAAGCATGCTCTTTCAGAAAAAATTTAATCCTTTAAAGTTTCCGAAACAACCCCATTTAGATTCACATTTACCCAGGAAATAACCGATAGCAGTGAAAAGCTTATTCGGGAATAGAAACTTTGTAAACTGGGCTACCCCCCCCCCCCCCCCGTGAACTGGACTTTTGGTAATCTTTCTGTAAATTTATTTTAATAATAACAAGAAAAAAAAGTAAGTAAACTAAATCACCAAAAAGCCGAAGGAAAATTTTTGCTGCGGTACTTATGTTCAATGACAGTTCGTGCTAACAATGTTTAAAAAATCGATTTTGTTCCATTTTCGCTTTGGTTCTCAGTAAAAATTTTTCTTTATTTCAGTAGTCTAGTAAGGAAGAAATGTTTGCACTTCTTTCTTTATTGCAAGCTCAAAACCTATTAAAACTACATGACAAATTTGCTTGAAGATTTTACGCTATGTAAATAGTACCTGATAAATGTTTATAATGCTTTTAAACCACCGCCCACCGAAATTTAATCTCTTACAAATACACAAAAAAAGCTGCTTGAAATGCATCTTCAGTAATTACAACAATACAAATTATTGCACTATAAATGTTAAGTGTAGGTATTTTTTTAAGTATGAAGATAAAGCGATGGAGAATAAAAAAAGCAGATGAAGCAACAAATTTGTCGACTTTTATACTGTTTCGTTTCATAATCTTCGAATGTTTATAAGTTTTCTGAGAACACTGTAAACATTTGTTGGCACTCAAAAAAGTGGTTTCTGTTGTCAAAGTACTAAGAAAAGTTCCATGTTTTAATGATCGGGAGTAAAATGATTAGATCTCATGGATTTCTGACATGAGTCTAAAACTTCATTACGTAGAGCATAATTACAGCTCTTGCTCAAAGTTATTGACTCAGGTGTTTTAGAGTAATTGACCTAAAACTGTGAATCTTTTTGTTTTAAATTATCAACTTTGAGACCGCGTAATTAAAAAAGTTGATTAGTTGCCATGGGTTTCTAACTTGGACCTTGAACTACAACACTCGGACTATAACTACAGCTGTATCCCAAAGTTGTTGACCCGTCGCGAACAAAGATATTGACCTCTAAACTTGAGCATTTTTAAAAAAATCATCGACTTAGAGACTGTTTAAAACTATTAAAGCCAATAGAAATGAAAGCTGTTTTATATTTTTCTTAGTACTATACTGTGGTGAGTAGTTAATCATATACTTATTTCCGAGGGTTACTCACGACTTTACCAGATATCCGAGCGTAAACAAGGCAAAAAAAGTTTAAAAAGTAGCAGATTCAATTGACCTTTGCCCTCAAAGCTATGAATGAGCCACCAAAATATTTATGCTAGCATGTACCTAGTATTAAGTAGTATCCTTATTTAAAATAATTGGCTTGGTTCACTCATTGCTTTTGAAGCAAAGCGATCATATATTTAGCTCTTTTTTCTCACGACCCTAAACTTTGACCTCCACTCGAGAGCCAACAAGTCAAATTAGAGAGGAAATAAACTTTCATTTTTTTCTTATCACCATACTAGTAAAATATCCTGAAAGTACCAGGAAATTTGAAGGTGTCAACTATCAGGCCTCCTTTCATTTTGTCCAGTTTGAAAAAAAATGACTCTTAAATGCTTGCATAAATGCATGCATTATTTTACCGGACATAATGGTGAAACGTTTACTTTGTAAGTTTTTAATAAAAAATACAAAAAAAAAGAAAAAATATTTTAAAAACAAAATATAAAAAAATATTGAGGGAAGTAACAAAATGTTAGAATGTTTTATCAAAGTTTTAAACCAAATTTCTAAAATGGAAAAGTTTTTGGCGCTTTCAAATCTTTCAATTAAAAAGAAAGTAATCATCATACATTAGCAATTCATTTCAACAAAAGATTGACATGCAAATTAAGTAACACTTTTCGTACTTTTTCACAGCAAAAACCAACACAAGA